>NC_056561.1:2355757-2544873 GCF_013358625.1 Macadamia integrifolia | reverse complement strand
TTTTTTTTTTTTTTTTTCAAAAGAGTGGTGAGATAGTTATCGTGTCTATGATTGATAGAATACAACGGAATATTCTTTCATACCATTTCACTCTACGTTTAGATTCCAAAAGGATATTTACTATTGGATAATAAAGGTACCTTTATCTACAGTTTACTTTTCTTGTTCTGTTCTAACGTTCCAAACACGATTTCAATCATTTTAGTTTTTAACATCCAATGTGGGATATTAATATAATATTACATGATTTTATTTTTTTCTTTTTGATAAAACGTTACATGACAACTCAGTTCTAACTTTATTGGCTAACTGATCAGCATTTAAAACATCCTCACGAGATCCTGGACCAGATATTTAAGTCCAATAGAAAACTGAAAATCTCTGATGGCTAATGGTTTCTTCACAATCAGTTAAAACGGAGCCGTCTAGTGGCATTCATTTATCTTCATGTTCATACTTTTTTTTTTTGGGTAGAATCTTCATGTTCATACTGATGATCATGGTTTTAAGCAAGGATTAAAGTATCGATACCGATCATCGTATCGGTCGATCAAAATTAAGATACGTATCATAGGGTATCATATCATATCAGAGATACACTAAGATATGCTAAAGATACACACATAAATAGATAGAAAACATTTTTTTTAAACACTTTTACATAAAGAATTTGTTAAAAAAAGCTATTGATAACATGTATTATGCATAAACACTAAATTGAGGGTATCGTACTAAGAATTCAAGGTCTGTAGTTGTCCCATAAATGTAAAATCCTTGTTCCCAACCTTGATTTCCACTTTAGTTAGGGAAGAAATATGGCTGACAACAACTTTGGAACAAAAACCCTTCAAAAAATCGTTTTTTTTTTTTTTTTGAAAAATTACCCATATTGGTCATTATATGACCGTAGCGCCGATACGTATCGATACTCACCGATACGTACCGATATATATCGATACTCACCGATACGTGCTTATATATACTGATACGTACCGATCGATACATACCGATACTCACCGATACGTACCAATACATACCGAAACGTACATTTTACCTCAATTTTATATTTTTCATAGAGTCGTATCGAGGCATGTCATATCGTATCGATGTGTATTAGTGGTGTATTTATGCATATCGGTATGTATTGTAGGATATATATCGATACGAAATGATTTAAAAAATTCAATGTATCGTATCGATCGACTAAATTTAAAATACGTATCAGAAGGTATCGTATCGATATCGAAGATACTTAAAACCATGCCCAAACCATCTACAAATCAAAATCCTAAGAGATAACTGTCGGAAAAGGTGGAGGCGAGACCTATGCAAGTACGGTCTTTATTTTTTTTTGTATCTCAGCGGGCAATCTTTTTAGCAACTTCAGCGATTTTGGGGAATTGCTTGGTTGAAGAAGACAAGAACTAAAAGTAAATACTGGGGTTTGATTTTGTTATTGTCCAGCCTCCTCTGATCCACCTCCTCCTCTCTCCTCTCCTACCGATTTTCTTCTTCTTTTGGGATCTTTCTAGTTCTTTTCTAAGGTAACGTTGGTGTAATTGTATATATATGTTTGACTTAAGTTTGAAAAGTGAGGATGAAATTTTATTGCAGACATCCACTTCATATGGGACAAATGGCTTTTAGTTTTTTTTTTTTTTGGTACAAAAATGGCTTATAGTTTAAAGAATCTGAAACTCCAAGACAGTGGGGACACTATGTTTAACATACCTCTTTACTTCTTCTGGGAAATCAACAGATTCATTGGATTACCTTAACTACTCAATGAATAAACCTTTTCTTTTTCCAATTTCTATTGGAAGTAAGTAAGAAAGTAGACATTAAGCAGGGCTACCCAGAAAATTAACTGGCTTAAGAGGTTAAGATCATCCAATTGGAACTAATATTCCTGCTTTGAGTGGGCTTAAATCTTCCAATACAAACTAATTCTGATGAACCGCCACATGTAAGTTGTGTTGTTTTTCAAATGCTGCTATAGGTTTATGAACTGTAAACAGAAGGGGAAGAAGATTCAGTGGCACCCACCCAACCACAAACCGATAATGAAAATTCTAAATCAGGGAAATTCGGCGCACAGGGGATTTATAAAGCCACAACCTCATCCCAACCACAAACCCAATCTGAACACAGAACATATCAGGAACAGGGGAAGCGTTCACTTACAAAAGTTCGTCGGTGTGAATCTGAGTCACGCTGGAGATTTGTTCTCCATCTGTGATCTGGCGGAGGTTGCAGTCTAAGGTTGAAGAAGAACAAAAGATTTAGGGATTTTCTTTTTTTGTTGGTTTTAAGTGAAGGGCATAGTAGTAACTTCACTTATTTATAAAGGGTATTTCCGGTATTAAAATGGTTAAGTCTTCAACTAACCGTTTCAAATTAATGGTGACTAATGGATTGGACGTAATTGTAAGAATATTCAAATTGCATAGAAGGGGGCATAAATCGTTCAAATCTTTGGATTCACATGTAATTTCAACAAATTATCGTCTAAATTCTTGAACTCACGTGTAATTTCAACAAACTATAGGGGAGCATAATTTTTCTTTTTTTTTTTTTGGTAAAAGATTTTTTTTTTAATTGATTGAAACCAATCATGGCATTTCCGCAAAAGAGAGAGAGAGAGATATTAATGATCAAACTCTGAAAACAACATAATGGGTACCGAAGCTGAAATTTGAATAAGATATTCAACAAAATAAGCCCTATACTGTCATTAAAATTTTCGAATTATTCACAAATAATAATTTTACTGATAAGTCTTCTTCACAACTGAAGCTCCTAGAGGCATATGGTATAGAAAAATCTCAGAAAGGACAATTGTTTGGTAGGCAAATGGAGATAAACCCATCTCTGATAAGTCTTCTTCACAACTGAAGCTCCTAGAGGATGGCAATCTAGTTCTCCTTGACTCATCCAAAACCCTTATTTGGTCTACAAATTTGACCTCTGTAACCTCGAATTCTACGGAGGCCGTGCTTCTTGACTCTGGAAATCTGGTTTTGAGACAGAAGCTGAACTCCTCTGCTTTCATCTGGCAGAGTTTTGATCACCAAACTAATACTTGGTTACCTGGTGGGAAGCTTGGGCTCAATAAACTCACCAATACTTCACAGATGCTTACTTCATGGAAGAATTCAGAGGATCCTGCCATGGGGATCTTCTCTTGTGAACTGGACCCAGCTGGAGGCAATCAGTATTTTTTTTATCATGGAATGGGTCTCAAAGGTACTGGACTAGTGGGTCTTGGAATGGGCATATTTTCAGTCTAGTTCCTGAGATGGAAAAGAATAATTTCTTTTACTACACTTATGTTTCAAATCAGAATGAGAGCTATTTCACTTATTACGTATACAATACTTCTTTCATCACTAGATTTGTAATGGATGTGATGGGGCAGGTCAAGCAACTAGTATGGCTGGATGGTGTTGGCTGGAATTTATTTTGGTCTCAGCTAAGGCAGATATGCGATGTTTATGCTCTATGCGGGGCTTTTGGTGCCTGCAATGAGCAAGATTTGTCCTTCTGTGAATCTGAGCGATTGGTCTGGTGGTTGTGTGAGGAGAACCCCTTTGCTTTGTGGGAACAATGTTTCTACAAATGGGAAGAAAGATGGATTCTTGCTGATGACCAACATGAGATTGCCCGTAAATCCACAATCTTTGGCAGTTGAGAGTGCCCAAGCATGCGAAGTGGCATGCCAGAATGGCTGTTCTTGCACTGCTTATGCGTATGATGGTGGGTGTTCAGTGTGGGAAGGAGATCTCTTGAATTTGCAAGGACTCTCAAAAGGTGATAGTGGTGGTAGAGACCTATATCTCAAACTGGCTGCTTCCGAGCTTTCAAGTTCTGGAGGAAAGAATAAAAGATCAGTTACTGGTGCTATTGTTGGTGTTATTTCAGGGGTTGTAGTTGTTCTGCTCTTGGGATCTGTTTTGGTGCTATTTTGGAGATGGCGGAGAAGGAATCTCTTTGGACCTTCAAATCAAATTGAGGATTCTTTGGTTCAGTTTTCGTACAGAGTTACAAATTGCAACAAAAAATTTCTCGGAACAAATAGGAAGAGGAGGATTTGGTTGTCTTTAAAGGGATATTGCCTGATTTGACTGGGGTAGCTGTGAAGAAACTTGAAGGCCTCAGTCAAGGAGAGAAGCAGTTCCGATCTGAAGTAAGCACGATTGGGATGATTTAGCACATTAACCTCGTTCGCCTCCGTGGGTTCTACCGTCAAGGTAGTAAAAGGTTTCTGATCTATGATTTTAAGCCAAAAGGCTCTTTAGATTCCCATCTATTTCATGATAAAAAGGACAGATTTTAGATTGGAAAACAAGATACCAAATTGCTCTTGGAACAGCTAGAAGACTAACTTATCTACATGAGAAGTGCAGAGATTGCATCATACACTGTGACATCAAACCTGAGAACATACTTTTAGATGCTGAATTTTGTCCCATGGTGGCAGACTTTGGCATGGCAAAGCTTGTTGGCCGGGAATTCAGTAGGGTGTTAACAAGCATGATGGGGGACTTTTGGATACCTTGCACCAGAGTGGATTTCAGGTGTGGCAATCACAGCCAAAGCTGATGTTTACAGCTACGGTATGATGCTCTTCGAGCTTATATCAGGGAGGAGAAACTCCGATCAAAGTGGGGATTGGAAAGTTAAATACTTCCCTACTTGGGCAGCAAGAAAAATCATTGAAAACGGAGAAGTCCTTAGCCTCCTGGACTACAGGTTAGAAGGAAATGCTGATCATGCATAACTCACTAGGGCTTGTAAAGTTGCTTGTTGGTGCATGCAAGATGATGAAGCTCATAGGCCATCGATGGGGCTAGTGGTTCAGATGCTTGAAGGGGTAATGGATGTTAATCCACCTCCGCTCCCCAGAATTCTCCAAACATTTGCAGAGATCCATGAAGATGCCCTTGAGTTTTCATCAAATTGGGGTTTGCAGACATGTTCTTCTCAGGCCAAGAGCACTACGTCATCAACAATTTCGACATGAATAAGATGAAACTGAAATAAAGTTCTTAAGCAGTTCACACAATGGTGTTTGAGGGCAGTATATTCTGCAGTTCAACAAAGCTTAGAGCTGTAGTTTCAAATCTCCTTTTTTGTTCTTTTCACTATTTGTTTCTACGGTCAGTATTTTGTTAGCTACAACCAGTTGGTAGTAATAAGATTTTAAAACACTAGTTAGTGTTGCATCCATCATCTCATTTCTTTTAATTTATTCTTTTTACCAATAAGTAGAAAAGATTCTTCCCACTTTTTGAACTGTTATTAGATATCTTATTAATAGATTGGCATAAAAGCCAGAGTTGTAGTGTGTATAATGTGATCATGCTACCAGCCAATCTGAAATATATCTATGTAACACCATACACCTTAATTTTGAAAAAATCCACAATCTGTTTCAGTTGAAAGCTTGATTTCAATGGCATCCTACTGGCCTGGTCACACTACTAGATTTTTTTTTTTTTAAACAATCTGTGATCTTTATGATAGTCATCCACTTCACAATCAGAGTCCCACGAATACCTTTTACTGCAACCCTTGAAGTCTTTAGAAACCTGACCCATCCAGTACTGAAAAGCTTTTTGCGGAAGAGTAGTCTCATGAAAAGTGCCCCATTCTTTCTTCACTTCCGTGTTTGGGCAAATTAACTCTTTCATAGCATCTTTTCCTATTTGTTAAAGCTTTTCTTTCTATATTACATGAATTGTGTTACAGGGTTTGTCCTGTTTGATTTAGGGACCTCTCAACTTTTCTTTTAGTTTTCCCAAAGAAGGTTGTAGGGGTTGCCTTAATCTGTATTTTTATATTTTTCTTTTTCCTTAATACATACAAGTTACCTATTAAAAAAAAATAAAGATTTCTTTACTTTAATTTTTAATTTAAAATGTTGTTTGTTTCGATAAAATACACCAGCAATGAATGATTTTTTTTTTTTTTTTTCATATATAAGGGATTAAGAAAGGACAAGTATAGAATTAAATAAGATGGAGTTGCCCATATTCTGCACCCAGATAACCTCATGAGTCATGTCTTTATAGTTTATTTTCCAAAACAGGAATGGGATTAAGAAGGAATAGTGATAGACTTAACTAAGATGAAGGAACTGCCTATACTCTGATTATGAATCATGTCTTTGTAGTTTATTTGTTTGTTTTGCATAAGTGATGGGATTAAGAAAGAATAATGATAAACTTACAAAAAAAAGATAAAGATGCTTCCCATACTCCTCCCCAATAAAAAAAATCCTGAAACCGAATATTACTTTGATGGTTGACTTTGGTTTGGACTAATATATCTACATAAGAATGTGGATCAGGTTCTTTGTTTTTTTGCGGAACACTAAGTAAAAACGTTGATAGGGAGCACTTTCATCCAACAGAGAGGATTCTAAAACATTAACAGAGAGCAATCTCATTTTGGACTTCTTTTATTATAAAGGAGAAGGTGTCTGTATACGTACAGGTGTATGTAACTAGTGGGTATTGGAATGGGCAATATTTCAGCCTAGTTCCTGAGATGGCGGGTGTTAAGTTTGTCTTGAATTTCTTGACCTGTTTTGAAGATTGACCCGATCCGACATATTTTGGTGGCGACCCGAATGGAAAATTTTCTGAGATCAGTGATGGGCTCCGGACTTGGGCCGTTCGACCGGATTGACCGCGATCCGATGGGTCGACCCGCTATTTGGAGTTTATATAATGTATTGTTGCTTGTTGAAAAAGTCATTGTATTCCAGGGTTTTCACACAGCTAGGATTTCAGGGCGAGTTTTTCATCTCCGCTGCTAGGGTGTAATTTCTCTTCTGCATAGTGAATCATCTTCTTCTTCGCCCGAGGACGTAGCACGCCACCCTGGTGTGTGAACCTCGTTAAATCTCTATATCATATGGATGTATTGTCTCTTTATTATTCGTGTTTTTTGGTGTTTGATCTAACAGCGGGCAATACTTTATTTTATTACACTTATATGTTTTGAACCAGAATGAGAGCTATTTCATTTACAATGTATTTAATACTTCTATGATCACCAGATTTGTGATAGATATCACGGGGTGGTGAAGCAGTTTTTGTGGCTGGATGGTGTTGGGTGGGATTTATTTTGGTCTCAACCAAGACAGGTATGCGATGTTTATGCTCTTTGTGGGGCTTTTGGTACCTGCAATGAGAATGATTTGCACTTCTGTAAATGTTTGCAAGGTTTTAGTCCACGCTAAATGACAGATTATTATAATTTTAGCGATTGGTCTGGTGGTTGTGTGAGGAGAACTGCTTTGCTTGTGGAAACAATGTTTCTACAAATGGGGAGAAAAATGGATTCTTGCTGATTACCAACATGAGATTGCCCGTAAATCCACAATCTTTGGCAGTTGAGAGTGCCCAAGCATGTGAATTGGCTTGTCTCAGTAACTGTTCTTGCACTGCTTATGCGTTTGATGGTGGGTGCTCAGTATGGAGGTGATCTCTTGAACCTGCGACAACTATCAAACAATAGTGGAGGAAATCTATATCTCAAACTTGCTGCTTCTGAGCTTTCAAATTCTGGAGGTAAGAAGAAGGGCTCAATTACTGGTGCTAATGTCAGTGTTATTTCAGGGGTTATACTGCTCTTCGGATCTACTTTGGTGTTGTTTTTGTCGTGGTGGAGAAGGAATGCATTTGTACATTCAAATCAACTTGAAGATTCTTTGGTTCAATTTTCATACAGAGAACTACAAATTGCAACCAAGAACTTCTTCGAACAGATTGGAAGAGGAGGATTTGGTTTTGTCTTTAAAGGGACATTGCCTAATTTGACTGTTGCAGTTGTGAAGAAATTTGAGGGCCTCAGTCAAGGAGAGAAGCAGTTCCGATCTGAAGTGAGCACAATTGGGATGATTCAGCACATTAACCTCATTTGCCTCCATGGGTTCTGCTGTCAAGGTACTAAAAGGTTGCTGGTCTATGATCTTATGCCAAAGGGCTCTTTAGATTCCTATCTATTTCATGATAAAAATGGTTTTGAGGTTTTAGATTGGAAAACAAGATACCAAATTGCTCTTGGAACAGCAAGAGGACTTGCTTATCTACATGAGAAGTGCAGAGATTGTATCATCCATTGTGACATCAAACCTGAGAACATACTTTTAGATGCTGAATTCTGGCCCGAGGTGGCAGACTTTGGCATGGCAAAGCTTGTTGGTCTGGAATTCAATCAAGTGTTGACAAGCATGAGAGGGACCATTGGACACCTTACACCAGAGTGGATTTCGGGTGTGGCAATAACCACCAAAGCTGATGTTTATAGCAATGGAATGATGCTCTTTGAGCTTATATCAGGGAGGAGAAACTCTTCTCAAGGTGGGGATGGGAAAGTTAGATACTTTTTCATTAGCCTCTTGGACTGCAGGTTAGAAGGTAATGTTGATCATGTAGAACTCACTAGAGCTTGTAAATTTGCTTGTTGGTGCATCCAAGATGATGAAGCTCATAGGCCATTGTTAGGATTTAAAATGTAACCGCAAGCGTACGGATCAGTGTAGCTACGGATCAAACACAGAGAGAGCAACCACTTTATTTTTGGCTTCTTTTAATAATACGAAAGTGAACCAATTAATGGTTGTGATCTAATTCTAACTACCGTCCTAAATATATGTATCTAAAATAACATCCTAACCATTCGTCATCTAAGAATTTAAATATGCAAGCCACACAATTAAAATTAAATAAATAAATAACTGAAAATAAACAACCCACGTAATTAAAAAGTAATGAAGGTAAAAAAATGCTTAACTAAAAATAAAGTAAAAGAAAGGGGATAAAGCTAAAGAGAGACTCAAAAGTAGGTTTCTTTACTTAGTCCGAGGGATGCATCATAATATGAACTTCCCTACTTGACCAGAGCGTCACTCTTATAAGGGTTACTCTAATAAAAGTTTAATTCTCGCACCACTTCGCTTGACCCTCATATAAATGACACTCCCAAATCTCAGCAAGTTCCAAGAGACAATATTTGCTATCTCCATAGTTTTTAAAGAAGACATGAATCAAGATTTCAAACCCTCGGATTGCCCTTAAAAGAGAGGGGAAAATCTCTTCTCCTCCCTAGAGTTCTTTGTTATCTATGAAGATATGGACCATCTTTTATTAAAGCTTTGTAGAGAAGACTTACAAAATTTTTGCGAGTACCTACACCTCTGAAAGTGATAAACGCATCGTACGAAGAAGGCCGACGGGAAGAGGGAGAAGAAGTACTACCCACCCATGATGAAAAGGAAGCCATGAACTTGCAAAGTTGTAGAGATGTTGTTGGGATTTGGGATTTGGATGTTGGGAAACTCTCTTCTTTTTCTTTCTTTACTGTTACGTGGAGAAACCAACTTATCCGAAGACCTAATCATGGGTCTTGAAATCACAGTGGGTGCTTAATAGTGACATCCACCTCCATGTTGACGATTTTCCTTGACCCCACTGGTCTTCGAGATGTTGTTAACCTTTTGATGAAATTGGTTGGAAATGTCGGATTGGATTTTTTTTTTGGTACAAGGAATTGGATTATTGGAACTTGGAGGAAAAAACTGGAAATAGGTTCCGCTGTTAGTACAATCACCTAGTTGTGCAAGTTAATCTCCAACACCTGTCTCACCTTCTGCCATTATAAGGATAAAGAAGAATATATTTAAAAACAAAAAGATAGATGTTGGATATTGACTCGTACAACCATGTGATCGTACGAGCAGCTGATCCATTTTCAAAAAAATGGAACAATTTTTCCATAAGCTAGTGAAAAGGAAAGGAGGAATTCATCTACTCAAGGAAAACCCCTGTGGTGGATTCTTTCTGTACTATGAGAATGGTTCTTATACAAAAACCTAATCCATATTCGGAATTCATGAGTGAATGTCATTTATGTATTGCCATGTGACAAATCTTGAAGCGTTTTTCTGTAAAATGAATGATGCAAGATTGTTAGCACCTTATAGCTTATCTGATGAACTTCACAAGCCATGGAAAACAAGTTCTCCTCCATTGCTTGTCACTGTCATACAATACACAGTTTGAGTGTAATATACACTCACACACGCACTAGTACTCACCCACTTACTCTCTTACAACAGACTCTACTAATACTCTCACAATACTTTACTACAAGCTCTACCACTTGAACTTGAAACTTGAGACTCGCTACTTGATACTCAAGACTTACTTCTAAAGACTTGCTTGCTTGAGACTTACCTTCACTTGAGAGCCCAAGCCCTTTTATGTAGTGGTGGTAGGTAGGTTCTAGATTTTGTATGGAGAGATACTTCTTGAGAGATATTTTTAGAAAAATTTCTAGAAATTTGTAGGAAGATACTTCTAGAGAGGTAGGAGATATCTCTAGAAAGGTAGGAGATATTTCTAGGGAGATATTTCAAGAAAAGGGTAGGGGATATTTCTAGAGAAAGAAGCTTATAGAGAAAGAGAGAGAGGATTTTGATTTTTAACACTCTCCCTCAATGATTACTCTCTCTCAATGTTGATCTCGCGATCATGCCGAGTTGGGTCCTGAATATTTCAAACTTTGTGCCACCAAGTCCCTTGGTAAATAAATCTGCAACTTGATCTTCAGTCTTGATGTGTTTCATCACAATTTCTCCTCACATCACCTTCTCTCGAATGAAGTGATAATGTATCTCCACGTGTTTAGTTCTTGCATGAAACACTAGGTTCTCGGCTGACCGTATAGCTGATTGATTGTTGCAATGTAACTGCAATGAGTAATCAATTGGTTGATGAAGATCTTTCATGAGTTGCATTAACCATGCACTTTCTTAAACTGCCATTGCTGTTGCTCTGTACTCAACTTCTTTGGTTGATAATGACACTGTTGGTTGTCTCTTACTGCACCATGACACTACTCCCAATCCAAGATTGAATATATATCCGGTAGTTGAGCATCGGGTGTCATGGTCACCAGCGTAGTCAGCGTCACAATACCCTTCTACTTTACATTTGTCTCCTTTCTTGTAGAAGATTTCGAGATCGAAGGTTCCTTTCACATACCTTAGTGTGCATCGTACTGCTTCCAAGTGAGGCTTCCTTGGTTTCTCCATGAACCGACTAACTACTCCAACTGCAAATGCGATGTCAGGCCGTTTTATCGTGAGGTAGATTAAACTACCCACCAACTGTCTATACATTGTTGAGTCTTCTAGTTCTCGACCTTCTTCTGCACATAGCTTTGTATTAGGCTCTATCGGTGCAGATATCGGCTTGCAATCGAGCATCCTGAATCTCTGTAGAAGTTCTTTCACATATTTTTGTTGGCCCAAGAATATCTCTTCTTTGGTTCGCTCAACCTCAAGTCTAAGGAAGTGTTTTAGTTCCCAAGCTCCTTCATTTGAAATCGTATTGAGAGATTAGCTCTAGTTTGACAAATCTCCATTTCATCCTCTCCTATGATGATTAATTCATCCACGTAGATCAAGACTATTGCAAGGTTTCCATTTTTGGCTTTCACAAATAAACTTGAATCTGTCGGTGATACTGAATAGCCACTTTGTACCAAAAACTCTGCTATTTTACCATACCAAGCTCTCGGTGCCTACTTCAATCTGTAAAGTGCTTTCTTCAACTTGCACACATAGCTCGGATGTGCTTTACTCTCAAATCCTTGGGGTTGCTCCATATATATATATATATATCATGATCCAACTCTCCATGTAAGAATGCATTCTTGACATCCATCTGCCAAAGCCTCCAAGACTTGCTTGCAGCAAGCACTAGTAAAACTCGTACTGTGGTAATTTTAGCTATGGGGCTAAAAACCCATCCTACTGTTCGTTTTCTGTTAGAAAAAGAGAGAGTATTCCATACCTTTCGAGCAGAATACGGCAACTTGAGCAATGTTGAAGTCAGTCAAATCATAAGGGTAGTGTGATCAAGCTCAACTAAATATTTTCCTTGCACCTGGTTGCCCTTCCTAAGGAATCTAAAAATAATAAGTTCTGGCTAGGTGCATATACATCGGAGACCACATTTCTCAAAGTATAACATTGACCGGTTGTAAGATCACAACACTTCTATCCCTTTCTCTAGCTATCATAGCCTACGAATATGCATCGTATTGCTTTCTTGTCAAACTTACTCCGTAGGTGATCCGGTACGAATACATAGCATATGCAGCTCAATACTAAAAAATGACTCACCGTGGGCTTGATGTTCCATAACTTCTCAAAGGGTGAGACAAACCCAAGCCTTGCTTGAGGTAGCCTGTTGATTACGTGGGCTATAGTTTTCATTCACTCGGCCCAAAACTAAGGTGGCATGTTCTTAGCATGCAGTATGCTTCTACATATTTCCACCAAATGTCGATTCTTCCTTTTAGTGACTCCATTTTATTGTGGCGTGCTCGGATAAGAGAACTAACAACGTATCTTACAATCTTGTAGATACTCTGAGAACTCTGTTGATGTATACTCTCCCCCATTATCCATACATAGGCACCTTATTTTATGATTACCTTATTTTTCTACTCTTTCCTTAAACTCCTTAAATTTCGTGAATGTTTCTGATTTTTCTTTCAGAAAATCAATCCAGACGTACCTTGAGAAATCGTTGATGAATGTTATCATATACATAAAGCCACTAATGGATGGGTGCTTTACTCACCCAAACACATCTGAGTGGACCAGTTCGAGAGGTACTTTGGCTTTGCAACTTGACTCCTCGTACAGTAGTTGATGTGCTTTACCATACTGACATCTGGCACACAAAAAATCTTCTTGGATTTCTAACTTGGGAAGACCTTTGAGCATCATTTTTTGCATCATAACCTTTAGTTTATGAGAACTTACATGTCTAAGTCATGCATGCCACAGGTCAGCTATCTCGTTCTTCCTTGTCTTGTCCACGTGGGTGATTGGTAGTCTTGAGTTATTTGCAGTGACAACCACTTGTCCTTCTTTATATCTGGACATGTCTGTTAGCTTCTCCTTGTGTCCAGTCATGTGATTGGAGCAACCAGAATCTACTACCTAATCATTTTCATAATTAATTAAATGGTCACTCACTGTGATAAGCATTGACTCCTTGGCTGGCACTTACTCTATGATGCAAGAGGCTACAATCTTTTTGAATTCTTCCACTATGAATGATGCTTGGAAATCCCATTCGTCCTCACTTTTGTTCTTGTCATGAGTTGAAGTTGCAACATTACCCTGCACTCGGGTGGATTGACAATCTCTGGCAAAGTGATCTCTTTTGCCACAATTATAGCATTGATTATTTCATTGGTGGAATCTTTTATCTTCGTTTGTTGTATCTCGATCCTATCGAGCTCCCCCTTGTTGAGAGCCCCTTCCTTCTGGTCTCTTTTTCCTGACTTGTTGATGCCATCTTAGTCTATTGTCATCTGTGTTAGATCTCGCAACAATTTTATCTTTGAATCCTCTTTTCTTACTAAAGAGGCCCCTTTCTTCCTCTTTCACTGAGACTGTAAACATTTGTTGATCTAAAGCCTCTTGATTGATTAATAGATTTTTCAACTCTGTTAGAGTTGGTTCTTTTTCCCATCCATGGGTTGCCATGATAATACCATTGTATTCTGGTCATATCCCATGAATAATTATTCTCCTCATTCAAGTATCCGAGATTACATTTTTTTCGGATCTAATTTTGAAATTTCTTCATAAAGAGACTTAACTTTTGTGAAGTATTGGCTCACCGTCATATTTTGTTGCGAGATTGACAAAAGCTCGTTCTGTAGCCATTGGAGCTTAGCATCTTTCGTCTACGTGAATAGTACCTTTAAATTGTCCCATGCCTCCTTTGGAGTTTTTGCATTCTTGATGTGTTGTAGTAATTCATCTTCTACTGTTATTGCTAGGACATATAATGCCTTACCAGCTTTTATCTTCCATTTCTTGAACTCTCCAGCATCCGCATCCTCATCCGTGAGTGGTGTGTTGCTTCTGTCACAAATAATATCCCATAATTCTTGACCGAGCAAGTAGAACTGCACATGAACATTCCAATTGTTATAGTTGTTATTATTGAGCTTTTCGATGCCGCAAGCCAAACTAGAAATATCTACCATCATGACTTGGTGATGCCTAACAATACACCAAGAAAGCTTGGTCCCTGACCAACCAAATTCACAGTCCCTAACTATAGACTAGAAAAACCTTCTCATATTATGGTCCCTGATCGTCCGCTCTGATACCACTTGTTGAAGGAAAGTGGTGGGAGAATTAAACTTTTATTTAAGACGGAAGTTCACAATACACAATTTGTGTGTATAATACACTCACATACACACTAGTCACTCACCCACTTATTCTCTTACAACACACTCTACTAGTACTCTCACAACACTTTACTACAAACACTACCACTTGAACTTGGAACTTGAGACTTGTTACTTGACACTCAAGACTTACTTCTCAAGACTTGCTACTCAAGACTTGCTTGCTTGAGATTTACCTTCACTTGAGAGCCCAAACCCCTTTATATAATGGTGGTAGGTAGGTTCTAGATTTTGTATGGAGAAATATTTCTAGAGAGATATTTCTAGGAAGATACTTCTAGAGAGGTAGGAGATATCTCTAGAAAGGTAGGAGATATTTCTAGAAAAGGGTAGGAGATATTTCTAGAGAAAGAAACTTCTAGAGAGAGAGAGAGAGAGAGAGAGAGAGGAGTTTGATTTTTAACAAGTCAAACCATTCTACCCATTTTCATTGATGTTGAGCCACGTGATGTTTGACACCAAACCGTTACTTTTCAGGGACAATTTTAGGAACGCCAGAGGAAGTGTTAGTTTTCAGGGACTATCAGGAACACCAGAGGAAATGTGAATCCGCTGATGTAAAGAGTTGGAGGAATGCTTTAAAAGAGGTGGGGAATCTAAAGGGATGGACTCTTAAGGGGGATGCAAATATTAAGTCTTACTCTCACAAAATTTTATTCCTAAGCTAATCTTCAATATCATATTTTTTATATGTTCTTCTTCTGTAACCCAATTCTCCCTTATCATTAAATAATAAACTTCCATTGATTATCCATCGATTACCGATTTTGAGTTTTAAAACTATGGATTCGAGAGAGAAAGAGGTTGTAGAGAAATGTATAGAAAGGGAAAGCAAAAGAGGAGGTTACATGAATAGATTGATCACTTCATTCATTGATTAAATATATTATTTGATTTTTTTACCTAAAAAAAGTATAATGTTTAATTTTTCTACCATAAAAGTATGGGAAAAAGAATTCTATCAGTTTAGAGTAGGTAACATTAGTTGAGATAATGAGCACTTTGACGTGTTTGGTCTCATGTTACTTTAGATGCGATGATCAATACGGTTGTGTATTTGTAATTTTCATTTGAACCAAGGCATTTGGTTTAAGGTGCACTACATTCAACACTGTTTTTTTTTTTTTTTTTTTTTTTTGTGACCACATTCAGTTTATCTAAACTGGAGAGTCGTTTTAAATAAATTTTAAAATAAAAAACTGTGACATATGCTGCCCAAGTTGGAGATTGTAAGATTTTCAATTAGGTGGGCTAGCATAGTCCAAGATTTGTTTTCAAAACCGGTTTAGTGGTGTTGACGACAGATGGAGTAAATAGAAAGAATCCAATAATGGTAAGTGATCTCTATGTAGATATTAGATTTTATTAGCACACCTTAATGGTATGAAATATATATATTACTATGTGTGGACCTAAAGTATTCTTTCCTTAATGGGGAGGAAACCCTAATTTCTTTGCAGGGTTGGTCCCTACCCTCACCCCTTTATATAGTTATCACTTACCCATTAAGTGAAGTTAATGACCTAAAGTAAAAATGAAAAGAGGGTAGACTAGATCAACATTGATTGTGTTGTGCAAGGAACATACGAGAAGACATTGAGGAGGTGTTATTCTTCAGCTATGGATTCAGGTATGCCTAAAATTGTTAGGGATATGCCCACACTCCTATAGTTGATTTTTATGATAACAAACATATGAAGGTATTTCACAATTTGCCTTCAAGTATTCTTTTGTAGAGAGTTCATATCAAAGATCGAATTTGGTGAATGAAATGAAGAAATGAAGATTGAAGTCATCAAATGAAGAATATCAACAAGTTAACATCAATGCTTGAAGAAAGATATCATAAGAATTCAAGCTTCAAGATGTCAAGACATGACACTTAAATACATGGAATTGTAAACAAGAAGAAAAGAAGATGAAGTGCCAAAGAGTGGAAGGTTCAAGTGAAGAAGAAAACCACTAGGATAGATTGGTCACTTTTAATGTAATTTTTAACTTCTACATATATATGTGCACTTACCACATGCATGTGCATTACATCATACTAGAATGACCATAGAGCATGCCTTGACCAAGTATGAAAAGTCTCTAAGTGGTGAGGAACATATTAGGAAAAATGTGTTTTAGTGAAATTCTGTGAAAACCAGATTAACCTGACTTAAGGGCATTTTGGACAATTTTAGAATTGGTATCAAGAAATGAAACCTTCATGAAAGTTGTAGGAAATTGAGTCACAATTCCAATGCAACTGATTTCAGGTAATCCGAGGTCAAACCGAAAAGGTATGGTCAAAACACTGACAACTGGTCAGTATGACAGGATTCTGTCAAAGCAGTCTGTCATGTTGGCGATCGATCGGTTGGAAGCCCCGGTAGACAGGAACTGGTCGAGTCTATAGCCAGTCGATCGGTAGAAAGTCCTGATCAATCGATGCCTCCCTAAAAAAGCTCCAATAGCTAGTTTTTTACCTCAACTGCTCTTTCCGATCGATCGGATACCAATGGTGATCGACCAGTGGTCCCAGAATATGACCGTTAGAGCCTGATTTCCTGCCTAAAATGCTTCACTAAGCTCACCTATAAATATCCAAATCGCTCTTAATTAAATATCAATTAAGAAAGAGTATTAAGAGCATTATTGTAAGCATTTAAGAGTCATTAAGATTATTTTATCCTACTTGAGCTGTTCGATTACTCTAATCCCAACAAAAGGCTCAAGTCTCAATCAAGTCCTCTAATCTCTCCCGTGCAAGTCAAATCCATAAGAGAGGACTTTATAAAAGGTGCATCATTCATCTCTCATTCTTATCAATTGCACCGCACTTGAGGTATTCCTCTTATTCCACTACTTCTTATTTATTTTTGTTTTTATAATTCTAGACTGTACTTAGGATTATAAGGATTCTCTTATCCTAAAAAGAGGAAGGTATCTCTCTACCTCCAAAAGAGATTGTAACGGTGCCTCTCTGCCTGTAAAGGGGATTTGTAAGGATACTCTTATCCGTGAAAAAGATTGTAAATGTTTTCCTTCCTACCTACAGTACTAAAAGGGAGATCTAATGAAATACCTTACAAGAGGATTCTTGCAGGGAATGGACTAGACTCGGATTGAGTCGAACCACTATAAATCTTATGTTGTGTGATTGTGCCTATTTTACTTATTTCGTATCATTTTTAATTTGCAATCACACTTGGGATCTATACATCGAAAAGAATTAAAATTTCCACTAGTATAACCTATTCACCCCTTTAGGTTATTTCAATTGGTATCAGAGCGGGAACTCAATATATACGATTAATTTGTCTTAAAGTGAGTCAAAGACCATGGCCACATTTAATTGACTACCTGAAGGAATCGATGCATCTAGCCTTCCATACTTCAATGGAAAAAAAAATTTCTTCTAAAAATGTAGATTTAAGAATTTTATTTATGGATATAATTTTCTTGTTTGGATAACTATAGAAAGACGACCATATGTCATCACCAAAATTGTAAAAGGAAAGATGGTGCCAAAAGATGAATCAGAATTGACAGCCGATGATCTAGTACTTCTTCAATACAATTTCGGGGCTCTCACCTATCTTCAATGTACTTTAAATGAGGAAGAATTCAATAGAGTAAGTATGTGTGAAAACGCTAAAGAAATTTGAGACACATTTGTAGTAACACATGAAGGTAGTACAGAGGTAAGAGAAAGAAAAGTAGACATGCTTATACAAGAATATGAATTATTTTAAATGCATGAATATGAATATATTTCTGACATGTTTGCTAGATTTACTAATATTGTAAATTCCTTAAAAGGACTTGGTAAAACTTACACCAACTCTGAGATAGCCAGGAAAATTCTTAGGTCACTATCTACCAAGTGGAAACCAAAGACGACTGCTATCAATGAAGCTCGAGACTTGAACGAGATAAGTCTATATGAATTAATGGGCTCACTTTTTACCCATTAAAAGGATCTCTATGAAGAATTCAAGATAGCACATCCCAAATTCATTGCTTTCAAAGCATCCAAAGAATTGGATGAAATAAGTGAAGAAGAAAATGATGAGGAAGTCTCATCGGATGAAGATGAAAGTGACTCCGATAAAGAAGTCACAGACCTTGCCTTAATGGTTCATGGAGAAAAAGAAAGAGAGGTAAGTTCTCAATCTCATTATTTAGATACTTCAAATAATGAATCTAATGATGATGATCTTCAACAGGCTTTCAAAGCTTTATATGAAGAAAGTTTGAAACTTGAGACTGAAAAGTCTAATTTGGAAAAGGAGGTTCTTTCCCTCAACAAGAGGATAGAATCCTTGACATCTAAATGTATGAACTTGAGGAGGATAACTTAAAGTTAACTACCATATTTCATACATTTACTAAAGGTCAAAAGACTTTGGATACATTATTAGGATCCCAATACAAAAGTCCTCAAGACAAACAAGGACTTGGCTATGATGGTGGAACATCACCTCAAGGGAAAGAAAAAGAAAATGTAGTTTCTCCAAAGAGAAAAAATCCCTATTATGACCAAAGGCAAGTTCCAAAAAGGAATAACATCCATTATCCATATTATTACACTCCCTCCAAGAGACATGATAGACCTCAAAGGAATTTCAAATCTCAAAGGGATTTCTGACCACATACTCCCAATTGGCCACAAACACATCATAAGTCACATACTGCACAACAATCATATGCACCACAAAGGCCTTATCCACTTTATAGACCATATAAGACTTAAAGAGATGTTAAATCTTATAGGCCACTTGCATATTATGAAATATATGATTCACAAAGGGCATACACACCATTTAGACCTCACACACCCAAAAGGGTTTGGAAACCGAAGGGATATTTTGATTGTAACATGGATAGACCTACGAGATTATGGGGACCAATATATGCTTGATTCTATTGGGTTAAAGAGCCAAAGTGAAAGATGGATAATGCATTGATGGTTGTTTTGGTATCATTAGAGAAAGGATGAAATATCCTACTCCAAAAGGTTCTTTGATAGATATATTTGCTGAAAAATTCAAAACACTATAATATTTATCAAAATTGGCAATGATTGGCATCATCAACCATCTTAGAATTTTTAATGGTCTATCTTGCTTGAATGTATGTTAGCTTCATTGACATCTATTGTATATTTTTAGGGGGAGCTTCACCTTAATACTCATTAGTTGAATACATTTTTACATGATGCATACACTTTGGGGGAGCATGTTTTAGTCTTGACTACATGCTTATTTTTTTAAGTATACCCTTAGGGGAAGCTATTTTTCCCATACTCCTTGTCAAGGTTAAAAAGGAAAAAAGACAATATAGAGACTTTTAACTCCACTTTTTGCTATTGACAAAGGGGGAGAAATTGTGAAATGGTTTTCTAACTTATTGATAATTGATTATTTATTATATTTGAGAATCATCTGTTTGTCATCATAAAAAAGGGGAGGATTGTTAGGGATATGCCCACACTTCTATTGGTGGTTTTGATGATAACAAACATATGAAGGTATTTTACAATTTGCCTTCAAGTATTGTTTTGTAGAGAGTTCATATCAAAGATAGAATTTGGTGAATGAAATGAAGAAATGAAGAATGAAGCCATCAAATGAAGAGTATCAACAAGTTGACATCAATGCTTGAAGAAGATATCATAATAATTCAAACTTCAAGATGTCAAGATATGAAGCTTAAAGACATAGAATTGCAAACAAGAAGAAAAGAAGATGAAGTGCCAAAGAGTGGAAGGTTTAAGTGAAGAAGAAGACCACTATGATAGATTGGTCATTTTTAATGTAATTTGTAACTTCCACACATATATGTGCACTCACCACATGCATGTGTATTGCATCATACTAGAATGACCATAGAGCATGCCTTGACCAAGTATGAAAAGTCTCTAAGTGGTGAGGAACATATTAGGAAAAATGTGTTCTACTGAAATTCTGTGAAAACCACATTAACCTAACTTAAGGGAATTTTAGGTAATTTTAGATTTAGTATCAGAAAATGAAACCTTCATGAAAGTTGTAGGAAATTGAGTCATGATTCCAACTCAACTAATTTCAGGTTAATCCGATGTCAGACAAAAAATTTATGGTCAAAATACTGACAACTGATCAGTATGACAACATTCTGTCAAAACAGTCTGTCATGTTAGCGATCAACCGACTGGAAGCCTCGATCGATTGGAACTAGTCGAGACCATATCCAGTCGACTGGTAGAAATTTCTGATCGATTGGTGCCTCCTAAAAAGCTCCAATAGCTAGTTTTTTTACCTCAAAGGCTCTTTTCGATCGATCGGATATCAATGGCGGTCGATCGGTGGTCCCAAAATATGACAGTTAGTGCTTGATTTCCTGCCTAAAATGTTTTACTAAGCTCACCTATAAATACCCAAACCGCTCTTAATTAAATATAAATTAAGAAAGAGCATTAAGAGCATTATTGTAAGCATTCAAGAATCATTAAGATTATTCTATCCTACTTGAGCTGTTCGATTACTCTAATCTCAATAAAAGGCTCAAGTCTCAATTAAGTCCTCCACTCTCTCCTGTGCAAGTCAAAGCTATAAGAGAGGACTTTACAAAAGGTGCATCATTCGTCTCTCATTCTTATCATTTACACCACACTTGAGGTATTCCTCTTATTCCACTACTTCTTATTTATTTCTATTTTTACAATTCTAGACTGTACTTATGATTATAAGGATTCTCTTATTCTAAAAAGAGGAAGGTGTCTCTCTATCTCCAAAAAAGATTGTAAAGATTTTCTTCCCTACCTACTATACTAAAAGGGAGATCTAATAGAATACCTTACAAGAGGATTCTTGTAGGGAGTGGACTATACTCGGATTGAGTCGAACCACTATAAATCTTATGTTGTGTGATTGTGCCTATTTTACTTATTCCGCATCATTTTTAATTGACAATCACACTTGGGACCTATACATCGAAAAAAGTTTAAAATTTTCACTAGTATAACCTATTCACCCCCCATCTAGGTTATTTCAAAAACATGTCTTTGTAGTGTTTATCGTACATGCTAGTCGATCTCCATAAGCCGTTTCTACATTTATTTTCTATCAATGGTATCAGAGCCTCATTCATAGAGATCGATAGAATGTTAATTTTATTATGATCTTAGACATGATTTATCATGGTGACTTTATGTCGATCATGTTTGTTGTTCTGTTTTCAAATCGGATTCAGAATTCTATTGAAATACTGTGATCACTTCAATTAAAAAAAAAAAGAAAAAGGGAGTGATGTTAGTTTTTATCCTTGAATGGATTTGATATTTTTCGTATGTTTGTTCTGTTGCTGATCCAAAGGGCGTTATAACTTTGACATATGGTTCAATTTAAAGCAAATTTATATATAATAAAATATTAGTGGGCTGTTCATATCTAGCAATAAACTAATAACATCTAAACAAATGGAAAAATCTTACTATACCCGTCATGTACATTAACAGACACCTTTAAGCATTGATTTCGGTCCAATATGTTTAACAGTGTGTCGGTTTTAATTGTGATTTTCGTAACTGACTGATACCCACTATAACTTGGTATAGCTAGTGGTCTTCTACCCACATTATTCATTATATATATATTATATAAGAAAGGATCTTGTGATTTCACTTTGGATACTCTCTAATCTAATCGATTCATATTTTGACTTGCCACATTCAAACCAGCGACCCAAGGATTAATTATTTTGTTTAAACAACTTCAGTCCTCCGCTTTACTCACCGAATGCTTTAAATCGGGTTAGCTTAGTGCTTTGGAAATTGTTCACAGTGGCTATTAACGTAGTGATTTTGGTCAGTGGTAACTTGTTTTGTTGCCGTTGCCAGGTCTCTTGGTACGATTGGCTACTGGGATCAGCAGCCATTTACGACGATCGTTTCCAGGAACAAAACCCTTATTTTCTCCTTGTTTTGTTTTAGGAAGAAGAGTATATATATATTAAATAAAAAAATTATTAAAATATAATGTGCATACAGTAGCAATCCAGGTTTGTAGGATTTTCGTAATTTTTAGAGATTAGATTTCACTTAGTGGGCTAATTCCTAAAGATGCGAAATTTCGCACTATAGACCATTCGGATGGATTGCAGTTAAGAAAGCCGTATGGCGAACGATGTGCTCTTTCCACCACAGGTGAGTCTTCATTGGTTCGATTTTACTTGATGGTGTGAGAGTGACGTTTTGAACTTCACTATATTGGAGGTTCTTGTCTTGCCACCACAGGTGGCGGAATCTATAATATGGTGTTGTTTTAAGAGTCTTGCCTTGCATGTGAAAGATTCCACTACATATTGGGCAATCTTGCCACCATATATGTGACCCCAATGATGTTAACTCTTTTTCTAGTTTATGTTTTTCATACAGTTATTAAAATTGATACTGGGATAAATCTGATTAATAAGCCCTAATTAGTCAGTTTTCATTATATTATTGGGATGTTGATATGTTTTTAGTTATTGCATATTGTCTGTTTTGGTAAAATTTTGGTAATTATTGTTACCAACTATGACTCCCCAATTGTCTTCCATCAAAGTCTTGAATGGTTCCAATTTTGAGGAATAGATAGATTCCCTTACTGTGTCTCTTACAATCATAAGACTTGATTATGCCCTAAGAATTGATAAGCCTTCCGAGCCCACAATTGAGAGTGATACTACTGCAAAAACACTTTATAAAAAGTGGGAGGAATCCAATAAATTGTGCCTGATTGTTGTGAAGCATACTTTAGACAAGAACATTAAGAATAGTATGCCTTCTAAGAAAAATGCTAAGGATTTCCTTGCAGCCATTAACACAGTGTTTACCAAATTTGATAAGGCTTAGAAGGGAACATATTTGGAGTGGTTCTCATCCACTCGATATGATGGCACAAGTGAAGTATGTGATCACATTATGAAAATGACCAACTATGTTGTCAAGTTGGGTGAGATGGAAGTGAAGATATTTGATTCTTTCCTTGTGTGGCAAATAATGCAATCGTTTCCATCATTGTTTGATACTCTTAAGACCTCATATAATGCATAAAAATTGGAGTGGAATCTTAAGGACATGACTTCCATATTGGTACAGGAAGAGGAAAGAAAGAAGAAGGAAAAACTTAATTCAGATTATTTTGTTTCCAATAATGGGGGTAAAAAGAAGTTCAAGAAAAATTGAAAAGGCAACAAGCAAACAAAATCATAAAAAATAGATCAGAATACTGATCAAAATCTGAAACCAAAGAGTGAGGCTTTCAAGGAAAAGTGCTTCTTTTGCAAGAAGGATGGACATAGGAAGACAGATTGCTATGGCTATAAGAAATGGCTTGAAAAGAAAGGTACATCTTTAGCTCTAGTGTGTCTTGAATCAAATTTAGTTGATGTTTCCCTTGATTCGTGGTGGATTGATACTGGAGCAACTATTCACATCATTAATTGTTTGTAGGAATTAAGAAGCAGGGGGAAAATAATTTAGGGAGAAATGATGATCTACGTGGGGAATGGAGAGAAGAGCAAAGTTGAATTCATAGAAGTAGTTAGATTACTTTTATCTACTGGTTTTGTTTTGGATTTGAATAGTGTAGTTTATGTATAGTTGTTCAAACGAAAATTTGTTTTGGTATCTAAACTTGACAGTTGTGGTTACACTTTTAATATTGGTAATGGGAAACTTACTCTCTATTCTAGTTCTCTTATGGTTGGATCTGCCTTGTTGTATGATGGCCTTTATAAATTTGATTTGGCAATTAGTTTTTCCAAATATGCCAACACTTCTTCTATTGTAAATTATGTGGTTGCAAATTCTAAACGTGCTAGATTGGATAACAATTCTTCTATGTTGTGGCATAAGTGTTTAGGACATATTTCTAAACAGAGGATAGAATGATTTATTAAGGACCTGTGCAACCTATAGTGGCTGAGCCTGCACCCCCTATTGTTGATGAGATTCAGGACCATATTGCAACTGATGTTCCCTTGAAGAAATCAGAGAGAATTCATAGGCTTGCCATATCCGATGACTATGTTGTTTATTTATAAGAACATGAATTTGATATTATTTTAGATTCAGATCCAATCAGTTTTGATCAGGCTGCCAATAATCCGAATTCATCAATGTAGATGGTTGCCATGCAAGATGAATTGAATTCTATTTCTATTAATGATGTTTAGGATTTGGTTGGATTACCAAAATGATGCAGATTGATTGGTTGCAAATAGATTTTTAAGACCAAACGAAACTCTAAAGGTGAAATTGAGCGTTACAAGGCTAGACTTGTAGCACAAGGATTCAGCCGGAGAGAAGACATAGATTACAAAGAAACATTCTCGTGAGTCTCGACAAAAGATTCTTTCAAAATCATTATGGATTTAGTAGCACATTTCAATTTGGAACTTCATCAGATGGATGTCAAAACAACTTTCCTAAATGGAGATCTTGAAGAGCATGTTTTTATGCATCAACCCCTTGGTTTCAGGCAAGCTGATTTAGAGAACCTTGTGTGTAAACTCAGGAAATCTATTTATGGTTTGAAACAAGCATCTAGACAGTGGTACCTTAAGTTTGATGAAGTTGTCACTTCTTGTGGTTTCAAAGAAAATCTTGTGGACTAATGTATTTATCTGAAGATCAGTGAGAGTAAGTTCATTTTTTTTATGCTTTATGTTAATTATATTCTTCTTGCGAGCAATAATATTGATCTTTTGCATAAGATAAAATTATTATTATCAAGTCATTTTGATATAAAGGGTCTTAGTGAGGCCTCTTATGTTTTGGGCATTGAAATTCATCATGATAGGTCTTATGGCGTTCTTGGTTTATCTCAGAAAGGTTACATTGAGAGGGTGTTAAAAAGGTTTAATATCTTAACATGTTTCCCTAGTAAGGCTCTAATTGTGAAAGTGGATAAATTTGGTAAGTCTCAATATCCATAGATAGAATTGGAGTGTAATCAGATGAAGAACATACCTTATGCATCTGCTGTTGGTAGTTTAATGTATGCTCAAGTTTGTACGCAATCAAACATTGCCTATGTTATTAATGTACTTGGGAGATACTTGAGCAGACCTGGTGAAGCACATTGGGTGGCTGCTAAGAAATTCATGAGATATTTACACGGCACTAAGAATTTTATGCTTACTTACAGAAGAACCGATTCTCTTGATGTAATCAGTTACACTGTTGCAGATTTTGCTAGATGTCCAGATGACCTCAAGTCTAATTATGGATATGTTTTTATGATGGTAGGTGGGGTTATATCTTGGAAGAGTGTCAAGCAGACACTCACTGCATCTTTTACTATGCAAGCAAAGTATGTGGTGTGTTATGAAGCCACTGTTCAAGCTTTATGGTTAAAGAATTTTATCTCAGGGCTACAGATTGTTGACTCTATATCTAAACCATTGAAGATGTTCTGTGAGGTTCGTTTCTCTCATAATAGTAAAAGTGCTTCTGGCTCTAAGCACATTGACATCAAGTATTTTCTGATCAGAGAGAAAGTTCAAGAGTCACAGATTACAATGGAGCAGATTGCTACAGAAAACATGATTGCAGATCCTCTTACTAAGGGCTTGACTCCAAAAGTTTTTCAAGAGCATGTTACTAATATGGGACTTGTTAGTTCTTTTGATATATGTTATTAGTGGGAGTTTTGCTCGATATGTTTAGTTGCATTTGACTTTCAGTTTACTTTATGATGCATTTTTATTATTGTTTTTATGAATATGCATGCATTTTTTTTATGGCCATTTGTTTATGTGTATACACTTATTTATATGCCTCCTACAAAAAATTGAAGCTATATGTGGTATATTTATCTCATTCGATATCTGAGGTTCCAGTCAATACACACACGTCTAGTCACTAGTAAAGCCTCTATTGATTGAGGTTTAGTGCTAGTGTTTTGGGACATTCGGACTCAGTCCCAATGAGCTTCTTTAATTGAAGCTTGAGCATTTGGGAGACGCTTGTAGTTAATGAAATAGATAGACCTTCGGTATCTGTCTCATAAGGCTCATTTGGTTTTCTAGCCAGAACCAATTTGGAAATAGACATGATGATTGCTATTGCATGTAATTTCCATACCACACTTTCATACTGTTCAACCCAAGTCAGTGAGGTTATGAGTACTTTGACTTGTTTGGTCTCATGTTGCTTTAGATGTGATGATCAATACAGTTGGGTGTTTGTAATTCTCACTCGGACCAAGGCATTTGGTTTAAGGTGCACGCCATTCAACGCTGTTTTTTTTGTTTGTGGTAACATTCATTTTATCTAAACCGGAGAGTCCTTTTAAATAAATTTTAAAATCTAAAACTTGGGACATATGTTGCCCAAGTGGGAGATTGTAAGATTTCCAATTAGGTAGGCTAGTATAGTCCAATATTTGTTTCCAAAATCGGTTTAGTGGTGTTGACTACAAATGGAGTAAGTAGAAAGAATCCAATATTGGTAAGTGATCTCTATGCAAATATTGGATTTTATTAGCACACCTTAATGGTATGAAATATATATATATATATATTACTATGTGTAGACCTAAGGTATTGTTTCCTTAATGGGGTGGAAACCCTAATTTCTTTGCAGGGTTGGTCCCTACTCTTACCCCTATATATAGTTATCACTGACCCATTAAGTGAGGCTAATGACCTAAAACAAAAATGAAAAGAGGACATTGTGTGCAAGGAGCATACGAGAAGACATTGAGGAGGTGTTATTCTTCAGTTATGGATTCAGGTATGCCTAAAACATTTCTTTGTAGTGTTTATCGTACATGCTCGTCGATCTCCATGAGCCGTTTCTGCATTTATTTTCTATCAAGTGAGTCCCAAAGAGGGCAAGAGAGTACTAGAGAGCCTTGGTAGGGAAGGGAAGTGAATCCAGAGACTCCAAGTTAATAGCTTCCAAGTACCAAAAGTGCCCTCGAGCTAACCCGTAATTCCCTTCATTCCTTGTGCTTAACCATGCATTTTTGAAGAGACCCTGCAACTCACTTGAACAGAGAAAGACATAGACCCATGAGAGCCAGAAAGCCAATTTTCAAGCTGATGGCCGTAAACCCACAATGGCAACATAGATTAGATATAGTGTTTCTATCGTGTCAAATTTTTCATTTTTATTTCCTTTTTCTGCATTTCTAGCATTTGTCTTCCTACTTCCTCAGTTCATAATTCACATGAACCAGCGATGACCCCAACATGACTGGTGCATGGACAGTTCATCTGATTTGATGACTTTGTTATCCAAAAGCTCAAGCTTCATTCTTCCCTGCTGCTGACTCCTCACATAGCCATTTGGACGAAACCAAGCAGAGGAGCAATCCTCTGTGCACTGGAAATCCACAACCACTCTTGCCTTATCCTATCCATTCCCCAATTCCCACAAGTCCAAGTCTTTCAACTCTAAAAATGAAAGTCATAGTTAAGATTTCCCTTTGCCTTATTACCCCAGAAGTCCCGTTATATAGTTATCAGGGTTGGGTCTTTCATGGAAAAAGGACAATGATTAGAATGGCCCATGTTGAAAAAAGTACAAATACATACAATTTTAGAAATACATTACTCACAGTCTCGAGAAGCATTGGTCAAGTCTTGTGTTCCATGGAAGGCAACTACTTCAAATTTTGAATTACAGTAAGAGGTGGTATTTCATTCTTCTCATGAAGATGATACTTCTATCTCATCCTCCTCTTCTCCTTTTTTATTCAAAATTTCAGTTTTGATTTGCCCGTCAGTGGTTGTGCACAAATGGGTATCACCCAAAGTTCATGGTTCTTCCTCTTTGTCATGTTCCATTTCTTCTCTCTCAATACCCTTCTTTCTAATGGAGCTAGCACCATCTCTACGGGAGATTCTATATCAGGAGACCAGACCATTATCTCTGAACCAGCTGGGACCTTCGAATTGGGCTTCTTCGCTACAGGTAATAAATCTCAGAACTACTACATTGGCATATGGTACAGAAAGATCTCAGAAAGGACAGTCGTTTGGGTAGCAAACAGAGATAAACCCATCTCTGACAAGTCTTCTTCCCAGCTGAAACTCCTAGAGGATGGAAATCTAGTTCTCCTCGACTCATCCAAAACCCATATTTGGTCTACAAATTTGACATCCTTAACCTTGAATTCTACGGAGGCAGTGCTTCTTGACTCTGGAAATCTGGTTGTGAGACACAAGCAAAACTCCTCTGCTTTCATTTGGCAGAGTTTTGATCACCAAACTAATAATTTCTTACCGGGTGCAAAGGTTGGGCGGAATAAACTCACCAATACTTCATATATTCTTACTTCATGGAAGAATTCAGAGGATCCCGCTATGGGAATCTTCTCTCAAGAGCAGGACCCCGCTGGAAGCGCTCAGTATTTCCTATCTGGGAATAGCTCTCAAAGCTACTGGACTAGTGGGCCTTGGAATGGGCATATTTTCAGCTTAATTCCTGAAATGGAGGCTAATAATTACTTTTACTTCAGTTATGTGTCAAACCAGAACGAGAGCTATTTCACTTATAATGTATATAATACTTCTTTCATCACTAGATTAGTGATGGATGTGACGGGGCAGGCCAAGCAATTTGTATGGCAGGATGGTGTTGGCTGGAATTTATTTTATTCTCAGCCAAGAAAGATATGCGATGTTTATGCTCTCTGTGGGGCTTTCGGGACCTGCCATGAGCAAGAATTGCCCTTCTGCAAATGTTTGCAAGGTTTTAAGCCACGCTCACCAACAGATTATAATAATCTGAGCGATTGGTCTGGTGGTTGTGTGAGGAAAGCCCCGTTACTTTGTGGAAACAATGTTTCTATAAATGGGGAGAAAGATGGATTATTGTCCATGCCCAATATGAGATTGCCCGCAAATCCACATTCTTTGGAGGTTGAGAGTGCCCAAGCATGTGAATTGGCTTGCCTGAATAACTGTTCTTGCACAGCTTATGCATATGATGGTGGGTGTTCAGTATGGGAAGGAGATCTGTTGAATCTACAACAATTCTCACGACGTGATAGTGGTGGAGGAAATCTATTTCTCAAACTTTCTGCTTCCGAGCTTTCAAGTTCTGGAGGTAAGAAGAAGGGATCAGTTATGTATGCTATTGTTGGTGTTATTGTAGGGGTTGTACTGCTCTTGGGATCTGTTTTATTGCTATTCTGGTGGTGGCGGAGAAGGAATGTATTTGGACCTTTAAATCAAACTGATGGTTTTTTGGTTCAGTTTTCATACAAGAACTTACAAATTGCAACCAAAAACTTCTCCAAACAGATAGGAAGTGGAGGATTTGGTTCTGTCTTTATAGGGACATTGCCTGATTTGACTATTGTAGCTGTGAAGAAACTTTTTGAAGGTCTCAGTCGAGGAGAAGAGCAGTTCCGATCTGAAGTAAGCACGATTGGGATGATTCAACACATTAACCTCATTCGCCTACGTGGGTTCTGCTTTCAAGGTACTAAAAGGTTGCTGGTCTATGATTTTATGCCAAATGGCTCTTTAGATTCCCATCTATTTCATGATAAAAAGGGCTTTGAGATTTTAGATTGGAAAACAAGATACCAAATCGCTATTGGAATAGCAAGAGGACTTGCGTATCTACATGAGAAGTGCAGAGATTGCATCATCCATTGTGACATCAAGCCTGAGAACATTCTTTTAGATGCTGAATTTTGTCACAAGGTGGCAGACTTTGGCATGGCAAGGCTTGTTGGCCGGGAATTCAGTCGAGTGTTGACAAGCATGAGAGGGACCATTGGATACCTTGCACCAGAGTGGATTTCGGGTGTGGCAATAACCACCAAAGCTGATGTTTACAGCTCTGGTATGATGCTCTTTGAGCTTATATCAGGAAAGAGAAACTCCTCTCAAGGTGGGGATGGCAAAGTTAGATACTTTCCTACTTGGGCAGCAAGAAAAATCAATGAAAATGGAGAAATCATTAGCCTCTTGGACTGCAGGTTAGAAGATAATTCTGATCATGCAGAACTCGCTAGAGCTTGTAAAGTTGCTTGTTGGTGCATCCAAGATGATGAAGCTCATAGGCCATCGATGGGGCTAGTGGTTCAGATGCTTGAAGGGCTAATGGATGTTAACCTAACCCCCCTCCCCAGAAATCTCCAAGCTTTTACAGAGATCCATGAAGATACCTCTGAATCTTCCTCAAATTGGCATACTTTTCTGGCCAAGAGCACGTCTTAAACAATCTCAGCGACATGAATAAGCTGAAACAGAGATTGAGTTCTTAAGCTGTTCTCCACAATGGTTTGAGAGTTAGTATATTCTACAGTTCAACAAAGCTTAGATCTGTACCTTTAAACCTCTTCTTGTGTTGTATTCGCAACTCATTTCCATGGTCAATTATGTTGTTAGCTACAAATGGCTGTTAGCAATAAGAGTTAACAACACTAGTTAGTGTTGCATCAATCATGCCATTTCTTTTCATTTATTCTTTTGGGGCTTCTTTTAACACTAAATAGAAAAATTGTCTTTCCTCTTCTTGAACTTTTACTAGATATCTCATCACCGGATTTGACATGGAAGCTAGAGTTGTGTCTATAGTGTGATTGTGCTTAACACCATACACCTCACATTAGAATTTAAATCCACTCAAGACTCTGTTTCGTTTCAAAGCTTCGATAGCTTGTTTTCCATGGAAACCTGATTACATGGAACACGGCTAATGTTTTCTAATTGATTCGAGTCCTGTTTCGTTTTAAGTGTTGCCAGTTACATACCCATGAAACTAGAACTCACATCAAACTAGTGAACTAGGAAATCAAATCCATTGGCAACTATCAGTACCTGAACTGATGTCAATGCAAGAAAAATGTTTGCTCCAGAAGTCTGGAGATCTGCCTGTGTATCTCATATTTGTTGGCAAAAATCTCTTCCTACCGTGAGAGACTATGAAAATTACTGTAAGATGCCAAGGTATTATGCAATGGGTTTGTATTAGTGTCACAACCATTTGTGGCTGCTGGGACTTCTAGTGTGACTTTCCCGGAAGGTATAAACAGGTATGAATTGTCCATTTTCAAGGCTTACCCTATCTAAATATCCCAATCATCTCCCCCTCCTGTGGAATCAGGGAGGTTGTGTCTAATAGTACAACGAAACTTTAAAACCTTTCTATGACACCTAAAGCTTTAAACCTTACACCATAAACCTTGAAACTTAAACCTAATGAACATCAACTCCTTTCATAACAGAGACAAGCAATAGAGGAGAACTTGTTTTCTGTGGCTTGTGAAGTTCATCAGGTAGGCTATAAGGTGCTGATAATCTTGCATCATGCATTTTACAGAAAATTCTATTCTTTGTTACATGGCAGTACATGGGTTAGTCCATGTGATAGAGGAATAAGTAAACATATTGCAATGTTTTTTTTCTTTTTGGGAGGGGGTGGGAGCATAGTTAGCAAATTTGGATTCGGGAATTATTCGAGCGGAGAATTATTCGGAATAATTCGATTGATTAATTTAAGGATTCGGTCAAAAAAGCGGTGAAAAAAGCGGACAAAATAAAAATCGGAGTCGGATTCAGATTCGAGAATTATTCGATTAAAAAAATAAAAGTCGGGCAAAAAATTCAGATATTATTTTTATAGTTTATTGTATATTTTTTATTTATCAAGTTATTAACTTGATTTGTATTTGTATACTTAGAAAGAGCAAATTACTTTATACAATAAAGTAAAAAACTATGAAAAAATTATCATTGAGCGATGGAAGCAATGGTTATTGTAATCCAATTTCTACTCATGAAATAGATTAGGCCCCAAAACATAGAAAGCAAGATTACAACTACAATAAAACAAATAAATAAATTGACCACAAAAAATTTTCACTATCTTTTTGCTTGGGTTCACAAGACCCATATTGCACTAAGACGCACTAATTTTTCAAAATTAAAGCAACAATATAAAAGAAGATTGATTGATACAGCGATATGAATCTGTCCTGGTCCCCTGGAACCTCAAATTATCTATCAAGGCTTGATATCTTCCCTATCTTAGGATGAACTGATGAAGTTATGAGAAAGAAATGAAACAAAGAATAAATTCGTACGATTGTTACAGAAGAATTAGGTGGAGAAAAAAGATGGGAAGAAGGAGGCAGAAATTTGTGAGAGAAGAAGATGAAAAGAAAAAAAAAAGAAAACTATTTCGATGGTGGGTACCGTAGGTTTCATATATGATGTTTTGTTTTTTTTTTTTTTTTTAAATACTGTTTAAGTGGACCGAATAATTCGGTTTGGCCCAAATTATTCGCGTTTTAAATTCAAATTAGTAAAAAACGCATTTTTTATCGAATTTTATTTTTAATTCGGATTCGGTCAGAATTTTTTATTTAATTCAGAAAAATTTGATTCGGCCGAATAATTCACGAATTATTCAGCCGAATTGTTAACTAGGGGTGGGAGAGAGAGGGGAAGTAATGGGTTAGAAATCGCAATGACATTCAATTATGAATTCCTTCTCTCCCACCAAGAGGGTTAATAACCTATTGGAAAGAAGCCCTTGCCCATTATCTTTCGTTGGTCCTATGAAACCGCCGTTTATCGTATAGGGGATTTGATTGGAGGTTAGGATCACTATTATGGAGCGTCATTGCGGAAGAAATAAAAAGAATTCCTCCGTTATCTTTTACATTACGGCTTAAGGAAAAGTTGTTCCATTTTTTCCTACCAAGTTCCAATAATCCAATTCCACATTTCCACCTAATGTCATCAAAAGGTTAACAGCATCTCGAAAACCAGCGGGTCAAGGGAAATACGTCAGCTCGGAGGTGGATTTCACTAAGATTAAGCGGCCACTGTGATTTCAGGACCCATGATACGTCTATAGATATGTGTTGGCTTCCTCCTCTTAAAAGCTAAAAGAAAACAAAACAAAACAAAGCGAGGTTCCCAAATCCGAAATCCGAAATCCCAACAACATCTCTGCAAACTCTTCAAGTTCATGGCGTCTTCATCTAGGGTTAGTACTTCCTCTTCCTCTTCCTCTTCCTCTTCCTCTTCCCATCGGCCTTCTTCCTACGATGTGTTTATCAATTTCAGAGGTGTAGATACTCGCAAAAATTTTGTAAGTCTGCTCTACAAAGCTCTAATAAAAGATGGAATCCATGTCTTCATAGATAGCGAAGAACTCTGGGAAGGAGAAGAGATTTGCCCCTCTCTTTTAAGAGCAATCCGAGGGTCTGAAATCTCGATTCCTGTCTTCTCTAAAAACTATGGAGATAGCAAATATTGTCTCTTGGAACTTGCTGAGATTTGGGAGTGCCATTTATATGAGGGTCAAACCATTCTACCCATTTTCATTGATGTTGAGCCACGAGATGTTCGACATCAAACTGGAAGTTTTCAGGGACCATTTCAGGAACACCAAAGCAAGTGTGAATCTGCTGATGTTGAGATCTGGAGGAATGCTTTGAAAGAGGTGGGGAATCTAAAGGGATGGACTCTCAAGGGGGATGCAAATATTGAGTAAGTCTTACTCTCACAAAATTATATTACTAAGCTATTCTTCCATATCATATTTTGTTATGTTCTTCTTCTTCTGTAACCCAATTCTCCCTTATAATCATAATAATAAGCTTCCATTAATTACTGATTCTGAGTTTTAAAACCCTGGATTTGAGAGAGAAAGAAGTTGTAGAGAAATGTACAGAAGAGAGTAAAAGATAAGGTTAAAAGAATAGATTGACTTGGGTCAATGAAACTTGCGATTGCCTAGCTGCAACCCTTGGTTCCAGTCAGGGAATGGAAACTCAAGGGTAGGGGTGGGTATTTTCAAACCTTCCCCTGAGATTCCATTCCCGGGTTTGCAGCCCGGGCCAGCAGCGATTTCTTTTTTTTCGACTTGGGTTGGGGGTATTTAGTCCCGGATTGGTATGGACCACAAAATATAGACGTGACATTGGGCCCGATTTGGGCCGAGCAGCCTGACGGCCCTGACCAAGCTTCCGCTTAATGGATATAGGATCGGTTCGATGGTTTAAGTAGGTATATATACATGTCACTTCTTTCCTTGATTAAGTATATTATTTGATTTTTCTATCTACAAAATAGTATATTGTTTGATTTTTCTACCAAAAAGTATGGGAAAGAGAACCTTGCCACTCTAGAGTAGACAACACCAGCGTGTTGTGCCAATGGGTGGGCGTGTGGGAGCATCTTTAGCACATGGGGTGGGGGTTCAAAATTGTCTTTTCATGCTGTCTGTGTCCTCTTTTTTTTTGGTAAAATGCTTGCCAATGTTCGGGCATAGGCAAAAAGTATATACTATGTTTATTGAAATATAGTATATACATATGATATCAGCTGCTGACTTATAAGTATGTTCTAATGTTCTCTGCGGGGGAGGGGCAGCCTCCGCCAGCATCCCTCTCACAGTCGGTCTGTCTCCTCCCTCATGTGAAATGATCTATATGGGCAGAAGAGGAAGACAACCTGGGAGGGTGCTGGTGCAGGATGCACTCCCCCACAGAGAACACTCTCTTGTTGTTTTTGTTTGGTAGAAACAGAGAACACTCTCCCAGCATGGGAAAAAGAGAGAGTATAGTTTGTCCCTCCTATTTGGACTGCTGGGACACCAATAGCATTTATATCTTGCATCTTTATGGCATTAATTGTATTGTTTTTAACCCCACTTTATTTTGCTAGTTTGCCATTTGTATTTCTTGTGTTCTACTTCTCTTTTCCCCCCTATTTGATCAATTCTCATGTCATGTATTTAGCATTTAAGATTGGCATGAGTAAAGGACATCGAACTTTCTTTTAAAGGATCTTGAGATCCCCAAATACCGTAAATCATCAAGTTAAACAATGGGCTCTTTTTATTGGAAAAAGGTTGGGTATGCTGCCGATATATCGTAAGCTAGCACACACAGTGTCTATCTCTCTCTTCCCCCTTTTGAAATGACCCATCTACCATTTCTATTTGATACCTCATCTGGTGCCCCCATTGGTGTTGTTTGCTAGCTTACTGTATACCGGTGGCATACCCATCCCTATCTCTTTTTCGATTTTAGTCCTCTATATTTTAAAACTTAGCTATTTGACTCTAGTTTTGGGAGACTCATCATCTTACTCCTTCCCTCGTGTTTCAATATGTTTTTGCATCCTTAATCTTGAAATCGTGTTCAAGAATTTCCACGAAACAATAAGAGTGGGATTATGCTAGTATAGGTGCATGGTCATGTGTCTTCTGTTGTTATTTTTCTTTTCAGAAGTTCAATATCTTCCTTTTTAGATGTTTACACTCATGAAATTTTTTGGAATCTTTTCTGCATAAGTTCAAAAAGCTTGAGAAGCTGCCCAAAGCAAACCACTAAGCTTCTGGGTTTCATGTGTCAGAGATTCCAAACGTTATCATTCCTTTTCTTTTTTCCTGCTATCTTATCCTGCAGAGTATTGCTGGCCAATGTCTATTGGGTGCTAGTAGGGCCAAGGGCCATGTACTCCTACATCCACCCGAATATGACAAGTTTTATATCCCACAACCTCCTCCCGTGGGTGCCAGCTCTTCAAGCTAAAGCTGCCACCATTAGGCTAAGCTAGTGTTCATCAAACGTTATAGCTCCAGTGGCGACATATTGATAAATTTGAGAAGGTCGCTTCTAGAAGCCTAAAAGTAGAAGTTCAATAAAAAGAGCGTACCTGGTGCACGAGGTTCCCACATGTTCGAAGTCTAGGGAGACAAGAATTCTGCAGCCTTACCCCAAGAATGTCGAGAGATTGTTTCGACTGGTTGACCACCAGGTTGCAACATTCAATTAGCTTACCAAATATGCCCTTAATAATTCATGTCTCGTGCTTGTTAGTTCATAATAGTAGTTGCCAGGTCAATGCCATGTGGGCATGAGTGGATCCATTGAAAGTAGCATGATAGATCCAATCTTTGTTATCAATTACTTATTTCTCAAAAGAGATTAAGGAAATCTTCTTACTTGTACCCAATCCCCATCACATTTTTCCATTCTTGACCTTCCCCTATGAAATGCATTCATCACACAATCTTAGAAGAATTTGTGCACTTGCAGTTACTAGTTTGTTTATATTATGTAAGGGTATCAATTTAGGATAAGAACAGAGAACCAGACCGAATCGCACCATCCCATTAGCTTATCGGTCCTGGTCTAGATATAGCTTTTAGAACCGATTAGCTTATTGGTCCAGGCAAGGTCTGGTCCTTAAAACAGTTCTAGAACTGATAGACTAGATAAGAATGGCAAGACCCAGTTATCAATGTGCAGAAACTTTTGATTTGGAAAATTTTCTATTGGGCTTCAAATTAAATAGTGATAATTATGACTTAGTAGAGGTTTCTTGGGGCGATCCAACAAGTTATAGAGTCTTGTTGATACATTGAGACTATGATCCAATAGTTGAAAAATACAACATCCCATTTCCAACTCAAAAAGAACATGATTCAGCTGTCACCCATCCTTTTGATATAACTGCTACATATATTCTCTATACCTACATATGCTTTCATATCACTATATATTTAAAACACCCATCTCTTCTTTACGTTGAGTTGGGATATTTGGTTATATTTTTAATTATTTGAATACTTAAGGAAATATAATTTGTTATTTGTGTGCTTTAGTGAGAATTATATATATATATATATATATATTTGGGCATGTCTGAAACCGATTAGGAACCAGAACTGGCCTACCCATTAGTAAATGGTTCTATATTGCAGGTTTGGAACTGACTAGGTTATTGGTTCAGTTCTGGTCGTGACCCTTACAGCCAGAACTATTAAGGAACCGGACTGCCTGCCTAAAATCGTATCAATTTGGTCGTCTTTATACTTTGGCATGCATTATTTTGATGATATGTATGACTTATTTGTGAGACAATGTGAGCTATAAAAAACAAGATTTTCACCATTCCTCTATTTTTCTCACAGGGTTGGATTTCTCAAGTTTTACCGATATTTATTTCTCATTAGTAGTGCTTATCATATATATATTTTTTTCTATTACAAAAAAAAGTTTGAGTAATCTCCAATACATTACTAGAGATTTACACATTGTTACTTATTGTTGTAATTTACATTTTAACTTGAAAAAATTGCAGGGATCAGTCAAATTTAGTCGAGTTAATTGTTCAAAGGGCTTTGAGAGAACTAATTAGTACCCCCTTGGATGAATGTAAACACCCTGTTGGAATAGATTCCCACATAGATAAGCTACTTTCTTTGTTAAATATTGGTAATGATGATGTACGGTTTGTGGCCATATGTGGCATGGGTGGCCTCGGAAAGACAACTATAGCAAAGGTTGTGTATAATCGTATCTTTAGAAGTTTCAATGGGAGTAGCTTTCTCACAGATGTGAGACAAGAAGCATCACAAGGAAATAAGGGTTTAGTTTCTCTACAAACGCAACTTCTTAAAGATATATGTGGCAAGGACAAGGACTACGGCATAAGTTTTTTTTGTCAAGGATCTAAATTGATAGCAAGAAGACTTCATAGAGAAAAAATTCTTCTTATTCTTGATGATGTGGATGATTATGAACAACTTGATGTATTAGCTGGTGGAATCAATTGGTTTGGTCAAGGAAGCAGGGTCATCATAACAACTAGAGATGACCAATGTTTGAATACACATAAAGTTGATAAAGATATTCAAATATACAAGCTTGAAGGACTGAATTTTGAGAATTCTCTTAAACTCTTCAGTTTGTATGCTTTTTTAAAGAATGAACCTCTTGAAAATTACAAGCAGTTTTCACATGAAATCGTACAATGTGCTGAAGGGTTACCTTTAACTCTAGAGGTTTTGGGTTCTTTTCTATGTGACAAAGACGAAGAAGAATGGAAAAATACAGTCGGAGGCTTGAACGATATCCTTGATAACAAGGTCTCTGGAATGTCATTAAAAAGCTATGATGACAAGGTCTTTGCAAGATTGATGATAAGTTACAATAAACTAGGTGAATATGCGAAAATCATATTTCTTGATATTGCATGCCATTTTGCTGGATGGTATGCAGAAACACCAATTTCAATATGGGAAGCTTGTGAGTTGCGTCCAAGGTTAGTGATAAAAGAACTCACTGAAAAGCACCTCCTAAAGATGGATAATTATAGATTGAAGATGCATGATCAACTTCGATACTTGGGAAGGAGAATTATCTCGAAAGACAGCGCTGGGGACCCGACCAAACGCACAAGATTGTGGTCTCCTGATGAGATCTTAAAGATATTAAAAAAAGATATGGTAAGAGGCATTTTTTCTTGTTCACCTTTTTTTTTTATTATTATAAATAATCATTTAATCCTAATATAGGTTGTCAGCACATATAAGAGTTCAGTCTAAGCAACTACATTGTGCAAAAATGTAAAGATTGGGACCACCTTTAATCTATGCCTCCTAGGACTATATGGAAGTGAGGCTAAAACCGGGGTTTTCCCCTTTTAAACATATAATCTTAGTTTGGGACGACCTTTAATCTAATTACTTTTTTTTTTTTTGGTTGTGCATGCGTCAAAAATTCTTTTATTGGAATACTATTTTTTTTTATTGTAGGTAACTCAAATGGTTGAAGGCCTCCTCCTTGCGACTGAAGAAGATTTAAGTTGGGAAGACTTTGCAAAGATGCCCAATTTAAGATTTCTCAATGTTTGTGGAACTAACAACCTCAAAGGGGATTTTTCGCACCTTTCGTCTAAATTAAGATGGTTCCGTTGGTGTTGCCCTTTGACAATTCTACCAGCCAATTTTTATCATGAGGAACTAGTTTATCTTGACCTATCATCTAGTCATATCAAATTAGCTTGGAATGATGTACCTCAAAATAAAAATAAGGTATATTACAATTGTCTTTTTCTTTTTTCACTTGTTTCATTATCAAACTTTAAGTGGAGAGTAATATTTTATGTCATTTCTTTGTTTGGCAGCGGTTCCAAAAGTTGAAGGTTCTTATTCTTACAAAGTGTTGGGGTCTCTCTGACTCTCCCGACTTCTCATGGTTTCCTTGCTTAGAGAGATTGGATCTTTCGGAATGTAGATATCTTTTGGAACTCCCAGATAGTATTTGCCAGATGCCTTCTCTCAAAAGTCTTGTCCTTTGGAATTGTGAGTCATTAAATAAGTTGCCTACCTCCATAGGTGATCTAAAACATTTGGTTGAGTTTTCGGTAAGTGGGACAAATATTGAAGAACTGCCTGATGGTGTAGGGCGGTTAGAGAAGCTTGAGGAATTAGATGTTTCATGGTGCTTTAAGTTGGCGAGGCTACCGACATCAATGGGTAGAATGAGGAGTTTACTTCATTTTTACATGAAATATACCATGATTGTAAAATTACCATATGATTTTTCAAAGCTCTCAAGCTTAGAGGTGTTATCAATGGCCATGAGGGGTTCAGCTGAAAAAACAATAGGCATGGTGGATCCAGAAGATGATAAAACAGTCTACAAGAGGATTCAACCATTCCCAATCACCATGAGTAGTTTCTCTTCTCAGCTTCAGAAGCTATATTTGAATGGCTACGACAACCTTGAATCTCTCCCAGAGCTTCCCTCCACTTTAGCTGGACTGGAAGTTCGGAATTGCATCTCACTGCAGGAAATTCCAGGTTTATCACACTTAGAATGGTTGAAAGAATTATCACTTTATGGATGCAAATCATTGGTAAGATTACCGGATTTGTCAAACCTGAAAAGATTAAAGAAATTGCAAATTCGACATTGTGATCTAGAGGAAATTCATGGCCTTGAAGGTACAGAGTCCTTGGAAGAGTTGAATGTGGAGTATTGCTACAAATTAAGAGAGTTACCGGATATCTCAAACCTGAAAAGATTGAGGCGATTAAATATTTCTGGGTGTAAAAATCTACAGGAAATTCATGGCCTCAAAGGAGCAGAATCCTTAGAATGGTTGAGTATGTATGATTGTGACAAATTAATAGAGACAAGAAGGAAGATACATGGGCAGGTCGTTTATCTTTCTCTCTTTTAAGTGTTACTTTCTCTATCAATTAGTTTCTTTATGATTGATTGGTCTTTTCTTTTCCTCTTATATGCAGGGAAGACATATAGATTATGTGGAAGAAACTGTGCTCCGTGAAAGAATTTTTGTTTGTGAAGGTCAGCGAAGGTCACCAATTCTGTGTGTTGTTTTTGAGTTATCACCTTCACCACTGATTTGGAAAGGAGTTGAGGGCTCTGAGAAAATAGACATCACTTTTCTTATTGAAGCTTGTATTCATAGGGGAGTGAAAAAGATCGACTATGCCATTTCGATTAGAACTGAAGTTGAACCCACTCCTGGAGATTTAATCTACATACACCATTTCAATGGGCTTCTGTTTGAAAGCATTGATGCTATCCAGATTTTACGTCTAAGGGGAGATAAAAGGATATGGCCATACTATTCAACTGAAGTGAAATTCTGGACAGTCATGTTCGAAAACAAGTTAACAGACCAGCAAGTGCCTATCCAACAATCCAGTGCTTCATTGGTAGCAGATTTCTTCAGATGGTCCAATGTGGAGGATGATGAAGAGGGTGCATCGACATCGAGGGCTAGCAACTACAGGGGAGCATCATGGCCATCTTCCATTGAAGAAACAGGGTGGTTGACACGCTGTCAAGGGCTATTGAGAGAATGGATCTTGAAAACAAGAGTAGGAAGGAGTATTGAAGGTTGGGTTCTGGAGAGACTTCCTCACAACGATGATGAAACTAGTGTTGATTCCGGAGCTTTGTGATTGTTGAGGAACAATTGAATTAATTTTATTTTCCGCATACATTGTATGTAGTCTATTTATTGAATCGATTACTGATTAGTTCCATTTCAAGCAAACCAGATCATTCAAATGACAAGAATTGTGGTGGTATTCTACAACATGAGGCCCAGGCATGTGTTTATAAACCTGGAATTGGGATCCAGATCTGTCTTGGCCGGTTCTGATCCTATTTGAGTTTGATATGCATTACTGGGAGTGTCAGGATCCTCACCAATAGCTGGAGAGGCCAGTGAGGGTGCCATCCGTCCGATGTGCCCTGACCATGTGTTTGGGTGCGTCTCAGGGTCCATTCGACGATTGGGACCCTCACTGGTCTCTCTAACCGCTTGAGAAGAGCCCAATGTAATCTAAGTCGATAATGCATTCTTAGATGATAATAATTCATTATCGACTAGAATGCATATCAAATGTAACCTTCTTATCCAAAAAACACACCAAATGTAGTCTTGGAAACAAGAAATTCATCAAGAAGAAGCTTCATGAACCATACTTTTAATTTCTCTCTTGTAAATCTTTGTTAATCCTATGTAATAATCAAGCCATGTCCATAAACCCCCAAATAAGTCACCCATTTAGTCATACTTCTAATTTCTTTCTTGTAAATCTTTGTTAATCCTATGTAATAATCAAGCCATGTCCATAAACCCCCAAATAAGTCACCCATTTAGTCATAGTGGCCGGTCACTGTTTTAGTTTTTGTTAGAATAATACCAATCAATACGGAAGTAAAATTTACACAGATTCGTACAACATAGAGATTTAATGAGGTTTGCACACTGATAAGGCAAAGAAGAAGATGATTCACTATGTAGAAAAGATGGTTACAGTGGAGATCAATCAAGAACACTCAAATCACGGCCAGAAAACTCTGTCCAGAAACCCTAACACGGAAAACTCCCAAATTATAGTGTGCTTACTCAACAAGGCGATAGTATATTATATAATCCTCCAAGTTGCGAGTTGATCTATCGGATCACGCCAGTCGGGTCAAACCATACCGCATGGGCCAATGCTACCATCACATATCTCATAAAAGAAAAATCTCATTCTTATTGCAAAAAGAAAAAACAAAAAAAAAAAAAAATGTCAAAACGAGTCATTCTTCAAAATGGGTCAAGAATTCGAAGCAAACATAACAGATTCGCCGTCAGATTACGTATCAGTCAGTTTCAAAAGTGAAATTAAATATCTATACATATCGGTCCATACCAATCGTATAGAATGTTATGCCAACATTGATTTTGATTATTTTACCCTCTCTATTGGTCTGTATTATATCATCAATTCAGTATCGACCAGGTATCAGTATTGGTGGCGTGCCATTAATATCGATACGGCCTGGCCTCTATCCGGGACCGATTCCTAAAACCCTGTGTGGCGGAATACTATCCGCCCAAATATGAATTCTAGGCAACGAGCGAGAAACTGGTCCTCTTCCCTACTTGCTACTTCAGCCTTGGCTGTCTCCCAGGCCCAGCATTAGAAAAAGTCTAGCAGCGAGCAAATCTTCTCTCTATTGCTCTTTTTGCGGTGAAAGAATATAGGGTAGGCGGACCAAAAGGAAAGAGGAACAAGAAAGAAGCTGAACTTGAAATAAAAAAAGACTAATGAGCAAGAGAAGTCAAGTTTTAATTTCGTTTTTCAATCAGTCACAGCTTCACAGGGGTGGCAGACCAGAGCAGATGAAGAATCCCATGTCATTACATATTTCGTCCAGATTCAGGTGCTGGAGAAGTTATCCAAACTCCGTTGCCGCCTTCAAATGTTGAATAAGAGTACCCAGGTTACTGTGAAGGTGGGCATGTACTTGGTGATTCATTCTTCTCATGAATACGATACTTTTCTCTCATCTTCTCCTTTATTGCAAATTTAAGTTTCTAACTTTTCTCTCTGTGGTTGTGCACAAATGGGTATCACCCAAAGTTCATGGTTCCTCCTCTCTGTTATGTTCCACTTATTCTCTCTCAAAACCCTTCTTTCTAATGGAGCTAGCACCATCTCTGTGGGTGATTCTATTTCAGGAGACCAGACCATTATCTCTGAACCAGCTGGGACCTTCGAATTGGGCTTCTTCGCTACAGGTAATAAATCTCAGAACTACTACATTGGCATATGGTACAGAAAGATCTCAGAAAGGACAATCGTTTGGGAGGCAAATAGAGATAAACCCATCTCTGATAAGTTTTCTTCCCAACTGAAACTCCTAGAGGATGGAAATCTAGTTCTTCTCGACTCATCCAAAACCCATATTTGGTCTACAAATTTGACATCCTTAACCTTCAATTCTACGGAGGCAGTGCTTCTTGACTCTGGAAATCTGGTTTTGAGACACAAACAAAGCTCCTCTACTTTCATTTGGCAGAGTTTTGATCACCAAACTAATAATTTCTTACCGGGTGCGAAGCTTGGGCGGAATAAACTCACCAATACTTCATATATTCTTACTTCATGGAAGAATTCAGAGGATCCTGCTATGGGGATCTTCTCTCATGAGCAGGACCCCACTGGAAGCTCTCAGTATTTTCTATTGTGGAATAAGTCTCAAAGGTACTGGACTAGTGGGTATTGGAATGGGCATAATTTTGGCACAGTTCCTCAGCAGAATGAAAATAATTACTTCAACTATAGTTATGTTTCGAACCACAACGAGAGCTATTTCACTTATAGTGTATATAATAGTTCTTTCATCACTAGACTTGTGTTGGATGTGACCGGGCAGACCAAGCAACTTGTATGGGTGGATGGTGTTGGCTGGAATTTATTTTATTCTCAGCCAAGCAAGATATGCGATGTTTATGCTCTCTGCGGGGCTTTTGGTACTTGCAATGAGCAAAATTTGCCCTTCTGCGAATGTTTGCAAGGTTTTAGTTCACGCTCAACAACAGATTATAATAATCTGAGCGATTGGTCTGGTGGTTGTGTGAGGAAAGCCCCTTTACTTTGTGGAAACAATGTTTCTACAAATGGGGAGAAAGATGGATTCTTCTCCATGCCCAATATGAGATTGCCCCTAAATCCACAATCTTTGGAGGTAGAGAGTGCACAAGGATGCAAATTTGCTTGCCTGAATAACTGTTCTTGCACAGCTTATGCATATGATGGTGGGTGTTCAGTATGGGAAGGAGATCTCTTGAATCTGCAACGACTCTCACAAGGTGACAGTGGTGGAGGAAATCTATATCTCAAACTTGCTGCTTCCGAGCTTTCAAATTCGGGAGGTAAGAAGAAGGGATCAGTTATAGGTGCTATTGTTTGTGTTATTTCGGGGGTTGTGCTGCTCTTGGGATCTGTTTTGGTGCTATTCTGTTGGTGGCAGAGAAGGAATGTATTTGGACCTTCAAATCATATTGATGGTTCTTTGGTTCAGTGTTCATACAGAAACTTACAAATTGCAACCAAGAACTTCTCCGAACAGATAGGAAGAGGAGGATTTGGTTGTGTCTTTAAAGGGACATTGCCTGATTCGACTGTTGTAGCTGTGAAGAAACTTGAAGGCCTCAGTCAAGGAGAGAAGCAGTTCCGATCTGAAGTAAGCTCAATAGGGATGATTCAGCACATTAACCTCATTCGCCACCGTGGGTTCTGCTGTCAAGGTACTAAAAAGTTGCTGGTCTATGATCTTATGCCAAAGGGCTCTTTAGATTCCCATCTATTTCATGATAAAAAGGGCTTTGAGGTTTTAGATTGGAAAATGAGATACCAAATCGCTATTGGAATAGCAAGAGGACTTGCTTATCTACATGAGAAGTGCAGAGATTGCATCATCCATTGTGATATCAAGCCTGAGAACATACTTTTAGATGCTGAATTCTGTCCCAAGGTGGCAGACTTTGGCATGGCGAAGCTTGTTGGCCGGGACTTCAGTCGAGTGTTGACAACCATGAGAGGGACCATTGGATACCTTGCACCAGAGTGGATTTCGGGTGTTCCAATCACAGCCAAAGCTGATGTTTACAGCTATGGTATGATGCTCTTCGAGCTTATATCAGGGAGGAGAAACTCCTCTCAAGATGGGGATAGCAGAGTTAGACACTTTCCTACTTGGGCAGCAAGAAAAATCAATGAAAATGGAGAAATCATTGACCTCTTGGACTGCAGGTTAGAATGTAGTGCTGATCATGAAGAACTCACTAGAGCTTGTAAAGTCGCTTGCTGGTGTATCCAATATGATGAAGCTCATAGGCCATCGATGGGGCTAGTGGTTCAGATGCTTGAAGGGGTAATGGATGTTAACCTACCTCCGTTCCCCGAAATTCTCCAAGCTTTTTCAGGGATCCATGAAGATTCCTCTGAATATTCCTCAAATTGGGGTTCGCGAACATGTACTTCTCAGGCCAAGAGAACTATGTCATCAACAGTTTCCATAACATGAATAAGCTGAAGCTGATATAGTTCTTAAGCAGTTCACTCATTGGTGTGAGAGCTTAGAATATTCTGCAGAGTAACAAAGCTTAGGGCTGCAGTGTCAAATCTCCTATTTTGTTCAATTCACAGCTTGATTCTATGGTAAGGTATGTTGTTAGCTACAAATGGTTGGTAGCTATAAGATATAATAACACTAGTTAGTGTTGCATCCATCATCTCATTTCTTTCCATTTATTTTTTCGGGGCTTTTTCTACCATTGAGTAGAAAAAATTCTTCCCTTTTCTTTGACTGTTAGTAGATATCTCTCATTATTATCTTCACATAGAAGCAAGAGTTGTAGGGTGTATGGTGCGATTGTACTACCAACCAATCTGAAATATATCTATGTAACGCCATACATATTATATTCGAATATATCCACCCTCTGTTTCAGTTGAAAGCTTGTTTTCCATGGAAGCCTGCTGCCCTGGTCACTCCACTAAGGTTTTTCTTTTAACAATCTGTGATCTTTATGATAGCCATACACTTCACAAACTGAAGCCCCCATGAAACCCTTTACTACAGCCCTTGAAGGAAATATATGAAAAGTTTAGTAGATTACTTACAATTCATTACATCAGTTTTGATGCTCTTTGCATTAGATTATATACAAACATATATTTTCTTTTTCATAGTTGATGCCATGTGATACAGTTAGGCAACCAGAATCAGTCAATCAAAAGCAGAGCTTCTTTATATCAACAGCATTATATAGCTTTCTGTCAGTTTCCATCGATATTTTTATTTGTTACTGGTGATCATAGGAAGAAAATTTTATCTCTTCTTTTCAAAATATGTAATTAATTACCATTTTAAACCATAGATTGTTGTACGCTATGAAAAACCAAAAAAAAAATAGCCTAAACTCAACTAGTTGGGTTCATGTAAGTGATGCCAATTACAAATCCATGAATCTTTGAACTCATACCACCAAACTACTGAACTAGGAAACATGAACCTTCAAATCCATGGCAACTATTGGTAGATGAACTGAAATCAATGCAAGAAAAATGTTTGCTCTAGCAGTCTGGAGCTCTGTCCGTATAACTCACATTTGTTGGTGAAAACCTCTACCAACTGTGAGAGACTATGAACTTACTGCCAGATGACAGGGTATTATGTTTTGGGTTTGTATTAGTGTCACAACCATTTGTGACTACCAGGATTTCTAGTGTGACATTTCCTGAACCTATTAACAGGTCTGAATCGTCCATTTTCAAGGCTTACCCCATCCAAATTGCCCATTCAGCAAATCTGAAAAGCACTACCTCCTACTGTGGAGTCGGGGAAGTTTTGTCAAAGAATACCATGAAACTTTAAAACCTTAAACCTCAACCATGATACCTAAAGCTCTAAACCTTACACCATAAACCTTGAAACTTAACCTGATGAACATCAACTCCTTTACATAAAAACAAACGGATCTAAGAACTGTTACATGGTGCCAGGCTTAATTTGGCAAACAAATTGTTTAGCTGTGGTTACTGGTGCCAGATTCGACCGAAAATAGTATTATGGGACAGTTTCACATACATTTTGTATTGCAAAAACCATTTTTCTTGCCTTGGAGAGGCAATCAGTTCAATTTCTTATCCACCGTTGGACATGTATTTTCACTTATAAAGCTTGTGTATTTCTTCACATTTTACTGCCTAGAATATCTAGAACTTTAGTTGCCACAGAGAAACTGTTGAAAATATTCATCCAAAACATACATATCAACATAGGTAACTAGAGAATTAGAATACTTATCTGAACCATAGAGAAATCAATGTTGATTACTACAAGGTTAAGCACCATTTATTGTGTCACGAACATGAAAATACATTTATAGCGGTTGCCTTTCTTTATGTTTTTATGTTTTTTTCTTTTTCCTTAATACATACAAATTACCTTAAAAAACATACAATTATAGTTGGAAAATCAGTTTTGACCTGGGCGACTTACCCAAGTCAAGTGAAAAAAAAACAGGAAACTTGGTCAAGAGTTAGGAAGACTCACCCAGCTTCAAGAAATGATAAGACTAGGTCCAAGTTCAGTCTTGAGTTTTTATTGTCTTGATGTTTTTTTCTGGAGTCATATGAAACTCATCAAAAGCTTGGTCTACAACTGAACAAAACCCTATTTTTGTTATTGTCTTCAACATTAACTCCTTTTTTTTCCTTTTCACCTGTGAAGCGACCATAGCCTCAGTCCCTCTTCACTTGAAGAAGGAGACAGAATATATTGAAATAAAAAGTAAAAAAGCATTACTCGCCTGAGGTACCAAGTTTGAAAAGGGCGAGTCCAGTAAAAGAATCTGGTTTTTCATACATAAAATTTGTGATCTCTTTGATTGAAAATTTTATAAATTTAAAAACAAATAGTAAAAGATTGGATTTTATGGTAGAAATTTTGTTGGAACAATTTTTTGGATCTACTAGATTAAAACAATAATTACAAAATAAGTAGGTTTACTAAGTGAAACATTTTTTTTTTATGCTGAAACAAACAAAGCTAAAAGGAAAAGACGGTGATGAGTTAGTTGTTGGCCTTGTGAAAAGATATACTTTGATGTTGTTAAAAGCACTTTCATTTGATATGCATTCTAGGTTGACAATGCATTACGAGATGATAAAAACGGTGGAAATTATCATCCCATAATGCATTATTTTAAGACGCAGCCTTAGAAACAAGCAATTCAGAAACTTCAACCACAGGATTAATTTCTTTCTTATAAATATTTGTTAATCCTATGTAATAATCTGGCCATAACCATAAGCCCCCAAATATTGGTTAAATAAGTCACCCATTTAATGGTAAAACAACAGAAAATGAAAAGTTTGACAAGTCAATGTGACATACAATAATAGGGGTGGACGTCCGATTGAGAACATGGTGTGACCCATTTGTGAGTTGCCCAGATGGTTAGGGCGAATTGGGGATTTTGTGGATAGGTGCACAGTCCCAGGTTCGATTCCCCATCTGTGCATCTACGATTTAAGTGGAGACCGTGGCGATGGACGTAATAGGGATACCCAGCTGAGTGTAGGGGCGTCCGGCCAAGGTTCTCCAAGAAATACAAATTGATTTGTTGGTGTCCAACGAGTCAATGACTATGCTAACGGCTAGTTGGACTAGAGGTAAGGGTGTCAATTAGAACCAAAATCAAAACCGATCATTTAAAATTAAATCGAATTGAATTGAAACAAATCGGTTTTATTTCGATTTTCATTTCAAAATTTGGGATTTTTTCTTTGTTCTGTTCGATTGCAATTTTATAATTGAAACCATGGGATCAAACCGAATTTCCCATTTTCAAACTGAATAAATTATATTCTTTTAAAATTTTTTTTTTACTCAAAATGGATGATAATTATATTTTCCTTTTCAATGTTTGAGAAAAATGGTAGATACACAGATTATGACCTTAACAAATAAAGGGTTTTTTGTTAGTGAAAATGCAAAAAGTTGGCCCATAGACATAATATAGGGCTCAAAAATCAAGGGTTAAGATTTTTCCATCTCCAAAATTCTAATAGGCAACTTCACTAGTGGTATGGTACCGTCAATAAATATTTTCTGTAATGGTTCATATATTTCCATCGCCAATAATATATAAGCAATGACAGTAACTATTGTTAAAAAAATAATAATAATAAAATAAAATAAAATAAAATAAAATCTTGAAGGATTTATTATTTTTTTAGTTCATGAAAAAAAAGTTTGATTTGAGATTTTGAAAATAGGCTCTTATTGGGTTTTGGTTTCCGCATGTTGTATCTTAAACTGAAATCAAATCGATGGACACCCTTAACCAGAGGAACATCCAGCCAGATCCATTAGATAGCTCTTAGTCAAATCACAATTTTTTTTTTTTTTAGCTCTCTAAAAGGAGAGTTTCAGTCTTTCAACACTTATCCAATTGAAAAGTTGAGAGAAGAAAGGGATCCAACTCCTCTCCTTACCGTTCATTGCCCAAGTTGGCCCATAGCTACTTGGGCGAGCGACACATGGTGAGGCGATGATTCACTCACTAGATCATTGAAAATGGAGAAGTCCTCAGCCTCCTGGACTACAGGTTAGAAGAAAATGCTGATCATGCAGAACTCAGTAGATCTTGTAAAGTTGCTTGTTGGTGCATCCAAGATGATGAAGCTCATAGGCCATCAATGGGCTAGTGGTTCAGATGCTTGAAAGGGTAATGGATTTTAACCCACCTCTGCTCCCCAGGACTCTCCAAACTTTTGCAGAGCCCAATGAAGATGCCTTTGAATCTTCTTAAAATTGAGGTTCATAAACCTACACTTCTCATGCCAAGAGCATTATGTCATCAACAATTCCCAGGACATGACTAAGCTAAAACTGAGATGAAGTTCTTAAGCAGTTCATACAATGTTTGAGCATAGTATATTCTGCAATTAAATGAAGCTTAGAGCTATAGTTTTATATCTCTCCTTTTCTTTTATTTGCAGCTTGTTTCTGTGGTCAGTTATTTTGTTAGCTATAAATGGTTGTTAGTAATAAGATTTAAAAACACTACTTAGTGTTTAGTGTTTCGTCCATGGAAGCCTGCTGCCTTGGTAAGTCCATTAAGATTTTTAACAATCTGTTATCTTTATCATAGACATCTGCTTCACAGATTGAAGTTCCTTGAAAGCCTGTTATAATAGCAGGTGGTTGGAGGTATGGCCGTGACTACAATTTGATCCCCGGGAGGAACCAAATTAGATTTAGGGATACAGCAGCCCAGTTTGTTTTATAGATTTCAATTGTGTTATGTTTGTCTCGAATTCTTGACCAGTCTTGAAGAATGAATTGCTCTACATATTTTGGTGCGATTCGAAGGGGATTTTCTTTTAGATCTATGATGGTAGCAGAGGGGTTGGGCTGACTGTGATCCGACCGACTTGGAGGAATATATAATGTACTATCTATCATCTTGTTAAGTAGTGAGATTTGAGGGTTTTCTTGTAAGGTTTCGGGATGAGTTTTCTTGCCGCGATTTGGGTGCTCTTGAGAAAAATCTCCATTGTAACTCTCCTTCAAACATGGTGAAACATTTTCTTCTTCGCTCGAGAATGTAGCACACCACATCGGTTTGTGAACCGTGTTAAATGTCTGTGTTGTGTGAATCTGCATTTGCTTTGTCTTTTTATTTGTTGGTGTTTGCTCTAACAGATTATTCTGGGAGTCAAAAGATTGCCACAGCTGAACTCAGCATGCCAACCATGAATACTTTCTACTGGTGATAATGACTGCCATTCTAACTTTGGCTGCGCTTGGTATGCATTATTGGAATACATCTCTTATGGAGAGCACGTTCTGGAATGAAAATGGCTGTTTGGCATATATTCTCATTCTCAAATCCTGGAACGCATCCAAGAATAAGGCCATTCTGGAACGAGGCTTTTAGTCCATTCCACGTTCTTGTTATGTAGCCCCAGTCCCGTGTGTTGCGAAAAACCAGCAACAATCAATCGTGAGCACTTCTCTTTCTCCCTTCCTTCCACTGATGGGCTGTTGAAGACTATTCAACCTTTGATCACCGAGGCTCAAAGACAACTCAAGAGTCAAGACGCAGATTTGGAGGACTACTCTATCTCCCCTGAAGCCATTAAAAAGCGTTGCTCCAGGCTCAAAGCCACAGGCTTAGGCAGAGTTTGCAGGCGGAGATCGCAGGTTGTGGCGGAGTTTGCAGGTAAAGTTAGGCTGGAGTTTGAAGCCGTGGGCAGAGATTGCAGGTTGGGCAGAACTTTTTTACTTCCTATGGGTAGGAGAGGTTCCTATGGTAAGGGAATTAGTTTGCATGGTTTGAGGTATCTGGTTGGGGTATTAGTCAAGGTTCAGGAGAGATAACAGAGGACTCTTCTTTTATAGATAACGGCTACTTTTTGGAGCTCTATAAGAGAGGAGTTTGAAAGAAGGGTTTGCACACCTGTCCAGTTAGAGAATTTGGGAAGAGATGAGCAGAATTTTTTCCTTATTTACATAGGCTAAATCAAGTTGTTTGTCCTTTCATTCGTAAATTAACATAAGACCATTGTTATTTTCTAAAAAATGGAAATCATGAAGGTGATTGCGTAATAGTTGATTGCTAATCGGCAAAGCAATTGTAAATGTTTTATCATTATCTGAAAACAATTGTGAGGGTTTGGTTGTTACCTGAAAACGATTTAGAGATAATGAAAACCCAAGAACTAAGTTTTCTTAATGATGGATGTAAACAGAAGGCCAAACCACTCTAAATCTTTGTCATCTTTTTTCTCTCTCTTCTTTTATTTTGTAACTTTGATTGATCTGACTTTGTTTGTACCAAAAAAAAAAATTAATCTGACTTTGTTTTTACTATTAAAAAAAAAACCAGAGTCAACAACAATCACTGTGTAGATGTAGCCATAGTTTTTGTTCATTATCAATTTGGTATCAGCCAGTTTCAAAATCAATATACATACGAATATGTATATGTATTGATCCATATCAATCGCATTGGATATTTTTAACCTCAAATATATTAATTTTTCTTTTGATGAATCAAATATATTAATACCAATATAGATTTTGATCATTTTATCCTTTGTCTATGCCATATCATTGATTTGGTAAACCACCACGGGCAAAGGAAAAGAATCAATGTTGACAGAATTTCTTTCTAACTTTCATAGGGTTGGGGTGATCATTTCGCCATGTGTTGACAGTTGGCACAGGCCGTTAATACCCTTCAAAATTTTAGACAACGGGCAAGAAACAGTTCTCTCTCTCTCTCTCTCTTCCGTGTAAGAAAGAGTATAACGTTGAATTAAACCACTGCAACGCATTAACATTTTGCATTTTAGACATCTTAATAATAAAAAAAAGACAGAAAACAACAGGAACGAGGGAAGATTGCAAAAGCTGAACTTGAAATAAAAAAGAATAAGGAAGTCAAAATAATAACATTTAGAGTGATTTACATCCCCCTCCCCTATAGTTTGCGTTTATTCCACCCCCCTCTCCTATGTTTTAAAAAATCCCACATACCTCCCTTGTCAGATAACTCGGTTAGTAAACCGTTAGTTGTGGATGTTAATGAGTGTGATGAGGATGTTGGTGGTATGGCACAGAGAGTACATGATCGTGTGGGGATTCGTAGGGAAAAACAAACGATTAGAAGGCCTTCTGATGCATGCAAAGCTATCACTGGAGCAACAAGTGGTGGTAGTAGTGGTTCTGTTGGGTCAACAAATGCTGTTGCAAATGCAATTGACAAAGAGAAAGCATCTGCTAATGCTACTGCTATTGTTGTGAAAGGAAAAGCAACTGGTACAGGTATTGGAAATAGTATTGACCCGAACAAGGAATCTGGTATAGGTGTTAAAGTAGAATCGTACTTTAACATCCACAACTAACGGTTTACTAACCGAGTTATCTGACAGGGGAGGTATGTGGGATTTTTTAAAACATAGGGGAGGGGGGTGGAATAAACGCAAACTACAGGGGAGGGGGATGTAAATCACTCTAACATTTAACAATGATGAGATACTGTGCTGGTGAGCAGACTAGCAGAGCAAACGAAAGAAGTCAAGAGTATTAACTTCTTTTTTATATTCACTCACAGGGGTTGGAGACAACAGATGAAGAATCCAATTCCCATGTTATTACGGTGGCTTGAAGAGTTTTCCAAGTTCAGTTGCTCCTTTGACTCATTCAAATGTTGAATTACAGTAAGAGGTGATAATTCATTCTTTCTCATCCTCTTCCGGGTTAATGGATATAGGATTGGTTCGATGGTTTAAGTACGTATATATACATGTCACTTCTTTCGTTGATTAAGTATATTATTTGATTTTTCTACCTAAAAAAAAGTATATTATCTGATTTTTCTACCAAAAAGTATGGGAAAGAGAGCCTTGCCAGTCTAGGCAACACCAGAATGTTGTGCCAATGGGTGGGCATGTGGGACCATCTTTAGCTCATGGGGTGGGGGTGCAATGTAGTCTTTTCGTGCTGTCTGTGCCTTTTTATTTTTGTAAAATGCTTGCCTGTGTTCGGTCATAGGCAAAAAGTACATACTATGTTTATTGAAATATAGTATATACATATGATATCAGCTGCTGACTTATAAGTATGGGCTACTGTTCTCTATGGGGAAGGGGCAGCCTCCACCAGGATCCTTTTCACAGTCGGTCTGTCTCCTCCCTCATGTGAAATGATCTATATGGGCAGAAGAGGAAGACAGACTGGGAGGGTGCTGGTGCATGATTCACTCCCCCACAGAGAACACTCTCTTATTGTTTTTGTTTGGTAAAAACAGAGAACGCTGTCGCAGTATGGGAAAAAGAGATAGCATAGTTTGTCCCTCCTATTTGGACTGCTAGGTCCTCAATAGCATTTACATCTTGCATCTTTATGGCATTAATTGTATTGTTTTTAACCCCACTTTATTTTGTTATTTGCCATTTGTATTTCTTGTGTTCTTCTTCTCTTTTTCCCCTATTTGATCAATTCTCATGTCATGTATTTAGCATTTAAGATTGGCATGAGTAAAGGACATCGAACTTTCTTTTAAAGGATCTTGAGATCCCCAAATACCGTAAATCATCAAGTTAAACCATGGGCTCTTTGATGGGCATTTTTTTTATTGGGGTATGCTGTCGATATACCGTAAGATAGCACACACTGTGTATATCTCTCTTCCCCCTTTTGAAATGACCCATCTACCCTTTCTATATGGTACCTCATCTGGTGCCCCCATTAGTGTTTTTTGTTAGCTTACAGTATGCCGGTGGCATACTCATCCCTATCTCTTTTTCTACTTTAGTCCTCCATATTTTAAAACTTAGCTAGTTGACTCTAGTTTTGGGAGACTCATCATCTTACTCCTTCCCTCGTGTTTCAATATGTTTTTGCATCCTTAATCTTGAAATCGTGTTCAAGAATTTCCACGAAGCAATAAGAGTTGGATTATGCTAGTATAGGTGCATGGTCATATGTCTTCTGTTGTGATTTTTCTTTTCAGAAGCTCAATATCTTCCTTTTTAGATGTTTACACTCATGAAATTTTTTGGAATATTTTCTGCATAAGTTCAAAAAGCTTGAGAAGCTGCCCAAATCAAACCACTAAGCTTTTGGGTTTCATGTGTTAGAGATTCCAAACGTTATCATTCCTTTTCTTTTTTCCTGTTAGTTTATCCTGCAGAGTATTGCTGGCCAATGCCTATTGGGTGCTAGTAGGGCCAAGGGCCACATACTCATACATCCACCCGAATATGACAAGTTTTATATCCCACAACCTCCTCCCATGGGTGCCAGCTCTTCAAGCTAAAGCTGCCACCATTAGGCTAAGCTAGTATTCATCAAACATTATAGCTCTAGTGGCCACATATTGATAAATTTGAGAAGGCAGCTTATAGTAGCCTAAAAGTAGAAGTTCAATAAAAAGAGCGTACCCGGTGCATGAGGTTTCTATATGTGCAAAGTCTAGGGGGACAAGAATTACATAGCCTTACCCCAAGAATGTCGAGACTTGAGAGACTGTTTCAACTGATTGACCACCATGTTGCAACATTCAATAAGCTTACCAAATATGCCCTTAATAATTCATGTCTCGTGCTTGTTAGTTTATAATAGCAGTTGCCAGGTCAATGCCATGTGGGCATGAGTGGAACCATTGAAAGTAGCATGATAGATCCAATCTTTGTTATCAATTAATTATTTCTCCAAAGAGATTAAGGTAATCTTCTTACTTGTATCCAATCCCCATCACATTTTTCCATTCTTGACCTTCCCCCATGAAATGCATTCATCACACAATCTTAGAAGAATTTATGCACTTGCAGTTACTAGTTTGTGTAAATTATGTAAGGGTATCAATTTAGGATAAGAACAGAGAACCAGACCGAATCCCACCATCCCATTAGCTTATCGGTCCTGTTCTAGATATAGCTTTTAGAACCGATTAGCTTATCGGTCCAGGCAAGGTCTGGTCCATTTCTTATAACAGTTCTAGAACTGATAGACTAGATAAGAATTGCGAGAACCAGTTATCAATGTGCAGAAACTTTTGATTTGGAAATTTTTCTATTGGGCTTCAAATTAAATAGTGATAATTATGACTTAGTGGAGGTTTCTTGGGGAGATCCAACAAGTTGTAGAGTCTTGTTGATACATTGAGACTATGATCCAATAGTTGAAAAATACAAGATCCCATTTCCAACTCAAAAAGAACATGATTCAGCTGTCACCTATCCTTTTGATATATCTGCTACATATATTCTCTATACCTACATATGCTTTCATATCACTATATATTTAAAACACCCATCTCTTCTTTACGTTGAGTTGGGATATTTGGTTATATTTTTAATTATTTGAATACTTAAGGAAATATAATTTGTTATTTGTGTGCTTTAGTGAGAATTATATATATATATATATATATATTTGGGCATGTCTGAAACCGATTAGGAACCAGAACTGGCCTACCCATTAGTAAATGGTTCTATATTGCAGGTTTGGAACTGACTAGGTTATTGGTTCAGTTCTGGTCGTGACCCTTACAGCCAGAACTATTAAGGAACCGGACTGCCTGCCTAAAATCGTATCAATTTGGTCGTCTTTATACTTTGGCATGCATTATTTTGATGATATGTATGACTTATTTGTGAGACAATGTGAGCTATAAAAAACAAGATTTTCACCATTCCTCTATTTTTCTCACAGGGTTGGATTTCTCAAGTTTTACCGATATTTATTTCTCATTAGTAGTGCTTATCATATACATATTTTTGTCTATTACAAAAAAAGTTTGACTAATCTCCAATACATTACTAGAGATTTACACATTGTTACTTATTGTTGTAATTTACATTTTAACATGAAAAAATTGCAGGTATGAGTCAAATTTAATCGAGTTAATTGTTCAAAGGGCTTTGAGAGAACTAATTAATACCCCCTTGGATGAATGTAAACACCCTGTTGGAATAGATTCCCACATAGATAAGCTACTTTCTTTGTTAAATATTGGTAATGATGATGTACGGTTTGTGGCCATATGTGGCATGGGTGGCCTCGGAAAGACAACTATAGCAAAGGTTGTCTATAATCGTATCTTTAGAAGTTTCAATGGGAGTAGCTTTCTCACAGATGTGAGACAAGAAGCATCACAATGAAATAAGGGTTTAGTTTCTCTACAAACGCAACTTCTTAAAGATACATGTGGCAAGGACAAGGACTACGGCATAAGTTTTTTTCTCAAGGATCTAAATTGATAGCAAGAAGACTTCATAGAGAAAAAATTCTTCTTATTCTTGATGATGTGGATGATTATGAACAACTTGATGTATTAGCTGGTGGAATCAATTGGTTTGGTCAAGGAAGCAGGGTCATCATAACAACTAGAGATGACCAATGTTTGAATACACATAAAGTTGATAAAGATATTCAAATATACAAGCTTGAAGGACTGAATTTTGAGAATTCTCTTAAACTCTTCAGTTTGTATGCTTTTTTAAAGAATGAACCTCTTGAAAATTACAAGCAGTTTTCACATGAAATCGTACAATGTGCTGAAGGGTTACCTTTAACTCTAGAGGTTTTGGTTTTTTTCTATGTGACAAAGACGAAGAAGAATGGAAAAATACAGTAGGAGGCTTGAACGATATCCTTGATAACAAGGTCTCTGGAATGTCATTAAAAAGCTATGATGACAAGGTCTTTGCAAGATTGATGATAAGTTACAATAAACTAGGTGAATATGCGAAAATCATATTTCTTGATATTGCATGCCATTTTGCTGGATGGTATGCAGAAACACCAATTTCAATATGGGAAGCTTGTGAGTTGCGTCCAAGGTTAGTGATAAAAGAACTCACTGAAAAGCACCTCCTAAAGATGGATAATTATAGATTGAAGATGCATGATCAACTCCGATACTTGGGAAGGAGAATTATCTCGAAAGACAGCACTAGGGACCCGACCAAACGCACAAGATTGTGGTCTCCTGATGAGATCTTAAAGATATTAAAAAAAGATATGGTAAGAGGCATTTTTTCTTGTTCACCTTTTTTTTTTAATTATTATAAATAATCATTTTATCCTAATATAGGTTGTCAGCACATATAACAGTTCAGTCTAAGCAACTACATTGTGCAAAAATGCAAAGATTGGGACCACCTTTAATCTATGCCTCCTAGGACTATATGGAAGTAGGGCTAAAACCGGGGTTTTCCCCTTTTAAACATGTAATCTTAGTTTGGGACGACCTTTAATCTAATTACTTTTTTTTTTTTTTGGTTGTGTATGCGTCAAAAATTCTTTTATTGGAATACTGTTTTTTTTAATTGTAGGTAACTCAAATGGTTGAAGGTCTCCTTCTTGCAACTGAAGAAGATTTAAGTTGGGAAGACTTTGCAAAGATGCCCAATTTAAGATTTCTCAATGTTGGTGGAACTAACAACCTCAAAGGGGATTTTTCGCACCTTCCGTCTAAATTAAGATGGTTCCGTTGGTGTTGCCCTTTGACAATTCTACCAGCCAATTTTTATCATGAGGAACTAGTTTATCTTGACCTATCATCTAGTCATATCAAATTAGCTTGGAATGATGTACCTCAAAATAAAAATAAGGTATATTACAATTGTCTTTTTCTTTTTTCACTTGTTTCATTATCAAACTTTAAGTGGAGAGTAATATTGTATGTCATTTCTTTGTTTGGCAGCGGTTCCAAAAGTTGAAGGTTCTTATTCTTACAAAGTGTTGGGGTCTCTCTGACTCTCCCGACTTCTCATGGTTTCCTTGCTTAGAGAGATTGGATCTTTCGGAATGTAGATATATTTTTGGAACTCCCAGATAGTATTTGCCAAATGCCTTCTCTCAAAAGTCTTGTCCTTTGGAATTGTGAGTCATTAAATAAGTTGCCTACCTCCATAGGTGATCTAAAACATTTGGTTGAGTTTTCAGTAAGTGGGACAAATATTGAAGAACTGCCCGATGGTGTAGGGCGGTTAGAGAAGCTTGAGAAATTAGATGTTTCATGGTGCTTTAAGTTGGCGAGGCTACCAACATCAATGGGTGGAATGAAGAGTATACTTCATTTTTACATGAAATATACCATGATTGTAAAATTACCAGATGATTTTTCAAAGCTCTCAAGCTTAGAGGTGTTATCAATGGTATATTTCATGTAAAAATAAAACAATAGGCATGGTGGATCCAGAAGATGATAAAACAGTCTACAAGAGGATTCAACCATTCCCAATCACCATGAGTAGTTTCTCTGAACTGAAATCGAACCCACTCCTGGAGATTTAATCTACATACACCATTTCAACGGGCTGCTGTTTGAAAGCATTGATGCTATCCAGATTTTACGTTTAAGGGGAGATAAAAGAATATGGCCTTACTATTCAACGAAAGTGAAATTCTGGACAGTCATGTTTGAAAACAAGGTAACAGACCAGCAAGTGCCTATCCAACAATCCAGTGCTTCATTGGTAGCAGATTTCTTCAGATGGTCCAATGTGGAGGATGATGAAGAGGGTGCATCGACATCGAGGGCTAGCAACTACAGGGGAGCATCATGGCCATCTTCCATTGAAGAAACAGGGTGGTTGACACGCTGTCAAGGGCTATTGAGAGAATGGATCTTGAAAACAAGAGTAGGAAGGAGTATTGAAGGTTGGGTTCTGGAGAGACTTCCTCACAACGATGATGAAACTAGTGTTGATTCCGGAGCTTTGTGATTGTTGAGGAACAATTGAATTAATTTTATTTTCCGCATACATTGTATGTAGTCTATTTATTGAATCGATTACTGATTAGTTCCATTTCAAGCAAACCAGATCATCCAAATGACAAGAATTGTGGTGGTATTCTACAACATGAGGCCCAGGCATGTGTTTATAAACCTGGAATTGGGATCCAGATCTGTCTTGGCCGGTTCTGATCCTATTTGAGTTTGATATGCATTACAGGGAGTGTCAGGATCCTCACCAACAGCTGGAGAGGCCAGTGAGGGTGCCATCCGTCCGATGTGCCCTGACCATGTGTTTGGGTGCGTCTCAGGGTCCATTCGACGATTGGGACCCTCACTGGTCTCTCTAACCGCTTGAGAAGAGCCCAATGTAATCTAAGTCGATAATGCATTCTTAGATGATAATAATTCAGTATCGACTAGAATGCATATCAAATGTAACCTTCTTACCCAAAAAACACACCAAATGTAGTCTTGGAAACAAGCAATTCATCAAGAAGAGGCTTCATGAACCATACTTTTAATTTCTCTCTTGTAAATCTTTGTTAATCCTATGTAATAATCAAGCCATGTCCATAAACCCCCAAATAAGTCACCCGTTTAGTCAAAGTGGCCGGTCACAGTTTTAGTTTTTGTTAGAATAATACCAATCAATACGGAAGAAAAATTTACACAGATTCGTACAACACAGAGATTTAATGAGGTTTACACACTGATGAGGCAAAGAAGAAGATAATTCACTATGTAGAAAAGACGGTTACAGTGGAGATCAATTAAGAACACTCAAATCATGGCCAGAAAACTCGTCCAGAAACCCTAACACAGAAAACTCCCAAATTATTGTGTGCTTACTCAACAAAGCGATAGTATATTATATACTCCTCCAAGTTGCGAGTTGATCCATCGGATCACGATCAGTCGGGTCAAACCATACCGCGGGGGCTACGCTATTGGCCCAACCCCTATGCTACCATCACATATCTCATAAAAGAGAAATCTCATTCGTATCGCCAAAAAAAAAATGTCGAAACGAGTCATTCTTCAAAATGGGTCAAGAATTCAAGCCAAACATAATGGTTTCGCCATCAGATCAGGTATCAGTCAGTTCAAAAGCAAAATTAAATATCTATACATATCGGTCCATACCAATCGTATAGAATGTTATGCCAACATTGATTTTCATTATTTTACCCTCTATATTGGTCTGTATTATATCATCAATTCGGTATCGACCAGGTATCAGTATTGGTGGCGTGCCATTAATATCGATACGGCCTGGCCTCTATTCGGTACCGATTCCTAAAACCCTGTGTGGCGGAAGATTATCCGCCCAAATATGAATTTTGGGCAACGGGCGAGAAACTGGTCCTCTTCCCTACTTGCTACTTCAGCCTTAGCTGTCTCCCAGGCCCAGCATTACAAAAAGTCTAGCAGCGAGCAAATTTTCTCTCTATTGCTCTTTTTGCGGTGAAAGAATATAGGGTAGGCGGACCAAAAGGAAAGAGGAACAAGAAAGAAGCTGAACTTGAAATAAAAAAAGACTAATGAGCAAGAGAAGTCAAGTTTCAATTTCGTTTTTCAATCAGTCACAGCCTCAACAGGGGTGGCAGACCAGAGCAGATGAAGAATCCCATGTCATTACATATTTCGTCCAGATTCAGGTGCTGGAGAAGTTATCCAAACTCCGTTGCCGCCTTCAAATGTTGAATAAGAGTACCCAGGTTACTGTGAAGGTGGGCATGTACTTGGTGATTCATTCTTCTCATGAATACGATACTTTTCTCTCATCTTCTCCTTTATTGCAAATTTAAGTTTCCAACTTTTCTCTCTGTGGTTGTGCACAAATGGGTATCACCCAAAGTTCATGGTTCTTCCTCTCTGTTATGTTCCATTTATTCTCTCTCAAAACCCTTCTTTCTAATGGAGCTAGCACCATCTCTGTGGGTGATTCTATTTCAGGAGACCAGACCATTATCTCTGAACCAGCTGGGACCTTCGAATTGGGCTTCTTCGCTACAGGTAATAAATCTCAGAACTACTACATTGGCATATGGTACAGAGAGATCTCAGAAAGGACGATCGTTTGGGAGGCAAATAGAGATAAACCCATCTCTGATAAGTTTTCTTCCCAACTGAAACTCCTAGAGGATGGAAATCTAGTTCTTCTCGACTCATCCAAAACCCATATTTGGTCTACAAATTTGACATCCTTAACCTTCAATTCTACGGAGGCAGTGCTTCTTGACTCTGGAAATCTGGTTTTGAGACACAAACAAAGCTCCTCTACTTTCATTTGGCAGAGTTTTGATCACCAAACTAATAATTTCTTACCGGGTGCGAAGCTTGGGCGGAATAAACTCACCAATACTTCATATATTCTTACTTCATGGAAGAATTCAGAGGATCCTGCTATGGGGATCTTCTCTCATGAGCAGGACCCCGCTGGAAGCTCTCAGTATTTTCTATTGTGGAATAAGTCTCAAAGGTACTGGACTAGTGGGTATTGGAATGGGCATAATTTCGGCACAGTTCCTCAGCAGAATGAAAATAATTACTTCAACTATAGTTATGTTTCGAACCACAACGAGAGCTATTTCACTTATAGTGTATATAATAGTTCTTTCATCACTAGACTTGTGTTGGATGTGACCGGGCAGACCAAGCAATTTGTATGGCGGGATGGTGTTGGCTGGAATTTATTTTATTCAGAGCCAAGCAAGATATGCGATGTTTATGCTCTATGCGGGGCTTTCGGTACCTGCAATGAGCAAGATTTGCCCTTTTGTGAATGTTTGCAAGGTTTTAGTCCACGCTCAACAACAGATTATAATAATCTGAACGATTGGTCTGGTGGTTGTGTGAGGACAGACCCTTTACTTTGTGGAAACAATGTTTCTACAAATGGGGAGAAAGATGGATTCTTGTCCATGCCCAACATGACGTTGCCTGTAAATCCACAATCTTTGGAGGTTGAGAGTGCACAAGCATGCAAATTTGCTTGCCTGAATAACTGTTCTTGCTCTGCTTATGCATATGATGATGGGTGTTCAGTATGGGAAGGAGAGCTCTTGAATCTGCAACGACTCTCACAAGGTGACAGTGGTGGAGGAAATCTATATCTCAAACTTGCTGCTTCCGAGCTTTCAAATTTGGGAGGTAAGAAGAAGGAATCAGTTATAGGTGCTATTGTTGGTGTTATTTCGGGGGTTGTGCTGATCTTGGGATCTGTTTTGGTGCTATTCTGGTGGTGGCAGAGAAGGAATGTATTTGGACCTTCAAATCATATTGATGGTTCTTTGGTTCAGTGTTCATACAGAAACTTACAAATTGCAACCAACAACTTCTCCGAACAGATAGGTAGAGGAGGATTTGGTTGTGTCTTTAAAGGGACATTGGCTGATTCGACTGTTGTAGCTGTGAAGAAACTTGAAGGCCTCAGTCAAGGAGAGAAGCAGTTCCGATCTGAAGTAAGCACAATTGGGATGATTCAGCACATTAACCTCATTTGCCTACGTGGGTTCTGCTGTGAAGGTACTAAAAGGTTGCTGGTCTATGATCTTATGCCAAAGGGCTCTTTAGATTCCCATCTATTTCATGATAAAAAGGGCTTTGAGATTTTAGATTGGAAAACAAGATACCAAATCGCTATTGGAATAGCAAGAGGACTTGCGTATCTACATGAGAAGTGCAGAGATTGCATCATCCATTGTGATATCAAGCCCGAGAACATACTTTTAGATGCTGAATTCTGTCCCAAGGTGGCAGACTTTGGCATGGCGAAGCTTGTCGGCCGGGACTTCAGTCGAGTGTTGACAACCATGAGAGGGACCATTGGATACCTTGCACCAGAGTGGATTTCGGGTGTTCCAATCACAGCCAAAGCTGATGTTTACAGCTATGGTATGATGTTCTTCGAGCTTATATCAGGGAGGAGAAACTCTGATCAACTTGGGGATTGGAAAGTTAGATATTTTCCTATTTGGGCAGCAAGAAAAATCAGTGAAAACAGCGAAGTCATTAGCCTCCTAGACTACAAGTTAGAAGGTAATGCTGATCATGCAGAACTCACTAGAGCTTGTAAAGTTGCTTGTTGGTGCATCCAAGATGAAGATGATAGGCCATCGATGGGGCTAGTGGTTCAGATGCTTGAAGGGCTAATAGATGTGGAACTACCTCCAGTTCCCAGAACTCTCCAGACTTTTGTGGAGATCCATGAAGATGCCACTGAGTCTCCATCAAATTACAGTTTGGGAACATTAACTTCTCAGGCCAAGAGCAGTACGTCATCGACAATTTCATGACATCAATAAGCTGAAACAGAAATGGAGTTCTTAGGCAGTTCACACAATGGTGTGAGAGCATAGCATGTTCTGTAGATCAACAAAGCTTAGAGCTATCGTTTCAAATCTCTTATTTTGTTCTATTCACAACTTGTTTCTATGGTCAGTTATTTTGTTAGTACAAATGGTTGTTAGTAATAAGAATTAAAAACACTAGTTAATTAGTGTTGTGTCCATTATGTAATTTCTTTTCATTTGTTAATTTGGGACTTCTATCAATAAGTAGGAAAAGGTATTCCACTCTTCTTGAACAGTTGCATTAATAGATTGATAATTTGATAGCAGCTAGTTGTAGTGTATATAGTGTGATTGTTCTAATAACAAATCTGAAATATATATTTATATAACATCATACATCCTCTCTTACTCTGTTTCAGTTCAAAGCTTTGATAGCTTGTTTTCCATGGAAGCCTGCTGCCTGGTAGCACCGCAGGTGTTTTTTTAACAATCTGTGATCTTTATGATAGACATCCGCTTCACAAAATGAAGTCCCATGAGAGCCTTTTACTGCAGCCCTTGAAGGAAATATATGAATAGTTCTGTTGATTACTTTAGATTTCTCCACATCAATTTTAATTTATTATGTTGTTTGTTTTAGATTATACAGATGTCTATGAGACTTGGAGCTCATATCAATCCATTGAACTAGGAAACATGAACCTTAGAATTTAATTATACACCCTTGATGTATATCCATGCTCCAAAGCAGTAGTTCCATGCACCAATGTCGATTTTTTTTTTTTTTTTTTCCGGTGATTTGTTCTACCATGTGGACAACTCTGATTGGGCCAAAATTTCATGTTCTGCCTATCCAAATTTTCAGAACTAGACAGCTGACAATGGTTTCCCTTACTGAAAAGCCAAACTATGTTTATTCACATTTTAATTTTGTTGGAATGTCTATTGTTTTGGAACATTTCAAGCTATACTTCGAAGTCAATTTGTATGAACATTCAAGGTACTTTCTCAAGTTTTAACCAAACAAGTTGTGAACACTATGTAACTTCTCCACATGGTTTCTTACTGTAGTCGGGATGAATTTATTTTCAAAGATTATGTTGCATAATAATGGTTTGGTTTAGTCCTTGGATTCAAAAATTTTCATACTAGCAATGTTGAAAGTATTGCATTGTTGGATTCTCTATATGGAAGTTTTCTCTAAGTGGATGTGGAAAAATCAAGAGGGGAATAGGATTCATGGGGTTAGAGTGGCTATAGGAGCCCCCCCCCCCCCTCTCATTTCAGTCCTCTTGTTTTCAAATGGTAGTTTTATTTTATTTTATTTGTGAAGATAACTCGAATGAGTATAGACCCTCCTGTGAACTCTTGGGAAATTGAAAGGTCATTTAATTAATTTTGATAAATCTGCTGTTATATTTAGAAATTCAGTTCTCCTAGTTTGAAAAAGAAGATTGTGTGTTGTTTGGGTGTTAGATAGCATGTCGAAAAGGGAGAGATATCATGGAAATCCCTTTCTATAGGTAAGATGAAAAAAAATTGTTTTTGACTTTCTGGTTGATAAGGTGAGGAAAAGAATTCAACATTTGAAAAAAATTTCATCCTATCTCAAGTTCCTAGGAATATAGTAATCAAATATGTGTCCATCTCCATTGCAATGTATATTTATGTCTTCCTACCTTATCCCCATTTGTCCGACCAAAGAGATAGATAATCTGAAAAGAGAATTCTGGTGGAGAGAAGATGAAGGTGATTCTAAACTTCACCTATTAGGATGGCATAATAATATATGCAAGCCTGTGATTAATGGTGGTCATGGCATAAGATAAACTTATGATACTAATATTGCTCTGCTCTGCAAAATTTGGTGGAGAATTTGTATGAAAGTCAACTGAGCCATAAGATTCTGATAACTGTTCCAGTCTTGCTTGAACCCTTTGGAAAGTCAATGTGACAAGGGGTTATTGATTTTGGAAATATTTCTCAAAGATTTTATTTAATATCACATGGGTTTGGATTTCTGGTAGTGAGAATTGGTTTTTATGTGGGAAACAGTTTGATTCCTTTTTCTGGCCTGAGAAAACCTTAGTCTGACATCTTTGATGCAAATTTTGAAGGATTTGGATAGAAATGGTGGTATGGAGTTTGGCCCATACTAAAAGTTCTCATTATAGGATTTTTGGCCTTTCACTAGAAATGGTTAAAAGTTCTCAACGTAGGCTTTTTGGCCTTTCACTAGAAATGGTTAATTCACAACCAAATAGGCTTACTAGGTGTTTGAGGAGAAGGGAGGCCAAGGTAACATGAGGAATTTCAAATGGAACATCTTTGGAAGATTAGGACCATTCCTTTTGGCCTCTCCCTCTCCATGTTCCATCAATAATTCTAGAATAATTATGGTACCATAATCGGATCAAACCCTAAACCGAACTGATCAAACCGACCCAAACTGTACTCAAACTGAATATTTCCTTATCCGGCATTGGTTTTACCCATTCTTAGCCTGAAACTAGTCCAAACCGACCGTTTGATACCCCTAACATCTTGGCAGAGAACAATTTTTTTTTTTTTTTAGCTTGGATGAAATTTTTACATGCTTTAGTCAAGGACATCGGGCCAAGGCTTCTCAACAGATAAATAGATGCATTGGTCCTATGACTAGCCTAACAGCTAATTGGGCTAGAGAAAACCCAACCCTAAGGGGCTAACAGAGTTGGCAAGGGACCTTCACCTCAGAAAACATATGGTTTTGAGTTCGACTCCTCTTACTTCCATGGGGCCACTCACATAGGGTGTTTAGTGCTCTTCACTACTTTCGATAAAAGTTGAAAAATTCTCATTCAACCCTGGAACATATGTGATTGTGGGTTAGTATAGGCCCGCAGAACTAGTCAGGCTGAAGGTGTAGTTGATACTCGTAGTAAGCCAAAAAAATTAAAATAAGTCTAGGAAAAACACATTCACTTGTAACAGCAGCAATTGTGGGAGATAGGGATCTCCAAAGGGTATCATGGAAGTGATTTTGTAAGAGTTGTATGCTACTCAGCAAAGCAATTATAAATGTTTAATTATTGCTTGAAAACTTTTCAATTGTAAGGGTTTGATTGTTATCCGGAAAATAATTTGAGAGATAGTGAGAGTCCAAGAATGAGGTCTTCTTTGATAGTATAGATGTAGACAAAGCTCAAACCACTCTCAACCCACTATGCCATCTTGTTTATTTCTTTCTCTCTTTTTGTTTTGTATCTTTGGTTACTCTGACCTTTGTGCAGAAAGAATTGAAAAAGATTCCATTATGTGTATCATACTGAAGTATTTCTACCAAAAAAAATAACATACTGAAGTATCTGTTTTTGACTGGTTGTGCACAAACGGGTATCACAGTTAGGCTGCGTTCGGTAGTCAGTCATTCTATTTCAGAAATAACGTTTCGTGTCAAAACTAAAATTTTTCGTTTATGTGTCAAAATTCCTTTTTGAAACGAGACTCGTTTCTAGCATTCTTTGAACCAGCTAGGAACTTTGAATTGGGATTTTTTATAACAGGTAATAAATGTTGGAACTAAGGCAGATAGTACTTTTCACTTCCCGGACCATGTTGTATGTTAGAAAATACTAATTCCAACTATTGGTCAAATCAGCCAAAACCTTCATCAGATGTAAATACGGCATATTTTCCTATTATTTCTACCATAATATTCGATTTGTAGAACTCCTACAAAAAGGGAATTTCTGATTTGCTTAGCTACATAAATTGCATTTGATACTACTATTAATGGATAATAAACACGTAAGAATATTTTCGACGATATCTGGATTGTCAAATTAGACTCTGGATTACAAGATATTGTTCCCTGAAATTTTCCCACCATTAATCCCTAATTATATAGGTTTTGTTTGTGGTTTGGTAAAGAGGCGTTTATTCAGTTTTGAGTTAGGAGCGTACGGAGATAAAGGAGTCCACATCCTCTACAACGAGCAGTGAGGTGCAATGAATATCAGATGGTTGAGAGCATACCCAATGCTCACTGCACCGATATAGCTGCTACAGACGATTTTCAGAGCTACATTGGTATATTATTTACATAGGCTAAATCAATTCCCTTTAACTCAAGAGAAAATCAAGTAGTTCGTGCTATACATAGTGGCACTAGCTTAATGGTAGAGAGTTTGCTTTGCACTTATGAGGTCAAATGTTCAGTTCCCTTGACCCAATTATTAAAAGACCTATCAAAAAATAAAATAAAATAAAATTGTTTCTTGAAAGGGATTGAGAGATGATGGATGTAAATGAAGGTTTAACAAAAAAAAAAAAAAAAGAAAGAGATAGTGGATGTAAATAAAGGTTTACTAAAAAGACAAAAAGATGTAAAGAAAATCTATTACATCATCTTGAAAATCAAGTAGTGTAGATATGGCCATAGTTTTTTTTTTTTTTTTGGGTAAATCATGGAAACCTATTCTTAACACCATGTATAGCTTTCATCCCTCCAGTTCGAGCTGGCCATATTTTTAGTTAGTTATCAGTTCCATATCGGCTAGTTTTGAAATCTAAATCAATACCAATATGTATTGATATATTAATACGAAGATTGATTTTGATCAATTTACCCTCTATCTATATCATATCACAGATTTGGTAACAGCAAGGTATCAGTATTGGTGTCAGTTAATACCAATACATACCGGCCTTGGCCACAATCAGATCATACCAATTCCTAACACCTTGCTGCAATCCAGGCCAACAGGAGCTTGTGTGGAAGAATCAATAGTGACGGAATTTATGCCTTTCATGAAATAGGGTGGTAGTTTTGCCCTGTGTCTGAGGGCAGGACCACACTGCCTTTCAGGCTTTTTTTTCCCCATAAAATTTAAACAACAGGAAGGAGGGAAGATTGCAAAAGCTTGAACTTGAAATAAGAAATACTAAAGAAGTCAAAAGTAATAACACTGAACAATAATACGATGATTTCGATGTTGTGTAGCTCCTTTGACTCTTACAAATGTTGAATTACAGTATGAGGTGGGAATTCATTCTTCTCATGAATATGATACACTTCTCTCACCCTCTTCTTCTCCTTTATTGCAAATTTCAGTTTTGATTTGTCCATCAGTGGTTGTGCAAATGGGTATCACAGATAGTTCTGTTGTAACCCGGCAGTCACTGAGAGGGGGGTGAATCAGTGAATCCAATTCCGATCCCTAAAAACTTATCCGATGTCTGGCTAAGAAAAACATGATATGCCTATCCCTGTTTACACATAGTCGTATGCATACTCAGCCCCTCATAGGCACTTCCAAGTGTGCACACCCATTCTACATTCCATGCACTTCAATATAAATTACAAACAATAAGCACCCACAACATAGGATTTTTACGAGGTTTAGAAATTTGCCTACATCTCCGGAGTAGTGCCTGTAAAGACTTCGTACCTACTCAATACACTACTTTTGACTGCACCCATAGTCGGAAGCACCTACACCTAATTTTCTCAAGCCGAAGTTGAGATGGCACTCGCAGTGCAGATACAATGTGTAGCACCCACTACACGGGAGCATCCACTCCCAATGCTTAGCACCCACTAAGCACTCAATAAAGAATACAATTAAATTGGGCTTATATCAATGCCTTACAGTCAAGTTCTGCCTAGCATATACATCCACAACTAGCTAGTATACTTACAGTTCATCCACAACTAACCTAGCATGTATACATTCATCCACAACTAACCCTAACATACATACATGCATATAATGTAAATCAAAGGTTAGAAAATCTCACAACTGATTGTTTGGGATGACTGGAAACTTGTACTAACAAGTTTGGTGCTTACACATTCTCTCTCCTTGGCTTCTTGCTCTTCAAAGCAAACACATCCTTGCTTTCTTCTCTTCCTCCTTGGCTTTGAGTTAATGTATTATTAACATACCTCAACCACCTCTTTTACCTCCTTTAATAGCCTAAGAACATTTATCATCAAGTATTCATGTTCATTCAAGGACCAACAAAGAGGGGGAAGTTTCTCTTGCCAAAACCGTAGCCTTCTTTTACTCAAAACTCATTTTTCTTGACATTCATGGTGTAGGGCTTGAAAAAACGAAGAAGCTACAACTTGGTTCACCCAAATCCGAGTTAAAATGAGGGAGATATGACCATTTGAAGTTGGAGCAATGAGATAGCTTGAAATAGAATCTTTGTAGGAGTGGCATAGGCTACACCGGCGGCGCGCGCAACAGAAGAGCAAATCTGGATGTAGATCTCATCAAGGAGAATCTCTTAATCTAGACCGTCTGATTAAAATAACGGATAGTAAATCTCAATCACAAGATTTGAATAAGATAGTCAACTAATGACGGCATGCTGACGTCAGCGATCAGTATGCACTTTTTGTTGTCGATCTTTGATTGGTTGCTTTTCCGGATTTTAAGGAGCTTGTCTCCCACTCACAAAAGTGAAAGGCTTATCGACCATTGGATCTGAATCCTCCATGATGGCTTTAATCAAATCTCATGAGATCCTTAAGATAGGAATCTTTTTTATACCTTCTATGCACGCGCGAAACATCACAACATACCATGATAAGGTGTAGCGCCAGTACATCAAGGATTATGCACCTAACCAACCAAATCCTAAGCAAAAGTATCTATCTCGTCCATATCAGCGTAAAATCTCAGCAGCCTTGGATGGGCATCAAGCCTACGTGGCCGAATCTGGACCATCCATTTCATTTCCCTTTACTCCTCTTTATTACAATCAAGTCCCTGCCTCCAAATATTTCAGTGCTTAAAGACCCCCTGTAACTCAGACCTTCAAAATCTTAAAATTACACAAACGTCCTTTAAATTTCAAAAATAAATTCCAAAAAATCTGCCCAACTCCGAGAGCAACTGATGGATTTTTGATTTAGATTTTCGAACCGGCTTTACGGAAACACTTATAACTTTTTCATACGATATCCGATGAGATGAAACAAAGTGTGTTGAAACCGTAACTGGATGCTCTATGACTTTCCAGAAGACTCAATCATCTGACTCATCTATGTAGAAATATTAAAATACCCCTAGACCTTTCCAATAACGTATCTTTCTCATATGGAATCGGAACGCAATGAAGTCAGAACCGTTGGAAAGATTGGATATTTTTCGTATTGTTACATGGAGAACACTTCCTTTAAAAAATTCATCTTCAATGCCGAAACTACCCTTGACTGCCACAAATGCCGTAACTTCTTCATACGGTATCGGAATGCAAAAAAATCAGATGCACTAGACTAGATAAATTACAATCTATATTTTTTTATGAAGAAATGATCTTTCAAAAATGTCATTTTCACTGCTGAAAATGCCTCCAATCGTAAATAGGCTAATTTTGCCAGTTTTGACCCAGAAACCCACACCATATACTAAGGATGTATCAAACCATTCCATGCATACCAATGAGTTCTGTTATCTCATCGATGACACTAGACACTGTCATATCATCATTTTCATCCACATCACCCAAACTGGTCACATTATCATCGCCACATGGCCGAGTTGCCAACAAAGACAACCATAAAACAACAATCTCCCCCTTTGGAGTTGTTGGCAACCACCTCATCGCTAATACACTCCAAACTCTGATGAGTAACTCTCTCCCCCTTTGACAACAAGTACAAAGGGTGGAACCAATGGACTCCCCCTTAGTCCAATAGGGGGGTAGCAATATCAAGCAACTTGCTCCCCCTCTCCCAATGCCACTAGTGCTTTGGAAGAACCACCACTCTCAGCTTCTGTCTATGGAACTCAAACTGATCTTTGGGAAGTGGTTTAGTGAAGATATCAACCACCTACTCTATTGTGGGAACAAACTCCATCCTTACTTCACCTTCCATCACCTTGTCTCTTAAGAAATGATACCAGATAGCAATGTGCTTCGTTCTAGAATGCATCACCGGATTCTTGGAGATATTGATAGCACTAGTATTGTCACAATATAGTGGCACTGCCTGCTCAAGGTGATGGAAGGTGAAGTAAGGTGTAGATAAAGCTCAAACCACTCTCAACCCACTATGCCATCTTGTTTATATCTTTCTCTCTTTTTTTTTTTTTCTTTGGTTACTCTGACCTTTGTGCAGAAAGAATTGAAAAGATTCCATTATGTGTATCATACTGAAGTATTTCTACCAAAAAAAAAAAGTATCATACTGAAGTATCTGTTTTTGAGTGGTTGTGCACAAACAGGTATCACAGTTAGGCTGCGTTCTGTAATCAGTCATTCTACTTCAAAAACAACGTTTCGTGTCAAAACTAAAATTTTTCGTTTATGTGTCAAAATTCCATTTTGAAACGAAACTCGTTTCTGGCATTCTCTGAACCAACTTGGAACTTTGAATTGGGATTTTTTATAACAGGTAATAAATGTTGGAACTAAACCAGATAGTACTGTTCACTTCCCGGACCATATTGTATGCTAGAAAATACTAATTCCAACTATTGGTCAAATCAGCCAAAACCTTTATCAGATGTAAATACGGCATATTTTTCTGTTATTTCTACCATAATATTTGATTTGTAGAACTCCTACAAAAAGGGAATTTCTGATTTGTTTAGCTACATAATTCGCATTTGATACTACTATTAATGGATAGTAAACACGCAAGAATATTTTTGACGATATCTGGACTGTTAAATTAGACTTTGGATTACAAAATATTGTTCCTTGAAATTTTCCCACCATTAATCCCTAATTATATAGGTTTTGTTTGTGGTTTGGTAAAGAGGCTTTTATTCGGTTTTGAGTTGGGAGCTTACGGAGAGAAAGGAGTCCACATCCTCTACAACGAGCAGTGAGGTGCAATGAATATCAGATGCTTGAGAGCATACCCAATGCTCACTACACCGATATAGCTGCTACAGATGATTTTTAGAGCTACATTGGTATATTATTTACATAAGCTAAATCAATTCCCTATAACTCAATAGAAAATCAAGTAGTTCGTGCTATACATAGTGGCACTAGCTTAATGGTAGAGAGCTTGCTTTGCACTTATGAGGTCAAATGTTCAGTTCTGTTGACCTAATTATTAAAAGACCTATCAAAAAATAAAATAAAATAAAATTGTTTCTTGAAAGGGATTGAGAGATGATGGATGTAAATGAAGGTTTAACAAAAAAAAAAAAAAAAAAAAAAAAAAAAAAAAAAAAAAAGATAGTGGATGTAAATAAAGGTTTACTAAAAAGACAAAAGGATGTAAAGAAAGGGCCAAACCACTATAAATCTATTACATCATCTTGAAGATCAGGTAGTGTAGATATGGCCATAGTTTTTTTTTTTGGGTAAATCGTGGAAACCTATTCTTAGCACCATGTATAGCTTCCATCCCCCCAGTTCGAGCTAGCCATATTTTTAGTTAGTTATCAGTTCCATATCGGCTAGTTTTGAAATCTAAATCGATACCAATATGTATTGATATATTAATACCAACATTGATTTTGATCAGTTTACCCTCTGTCTATATCATATCATAGATTTGGTAGCTGCAAGGTATCAGTATTGTTATCAGTTAATACCAATACATACCGGCCTTGGCCACGATCAGATCATACCAATTCCTAACACCTTGCCGCAGTCCAGGCCAACAGGAGCGTGTGTGGAAGAATCAACAGTGATGGAATTTATGCCTTTCATGAAATAGGGTGGTAGTTTTGCCCTGTGTCTGAGGGTAGGACCATACTTCCTTTCAGGATTTTTTTTCCCCATAAAATTTAAACAACAGGAAGGAGGGAAGATTGCAAAAGCTTGAACTTGAAATAAGAAACACTAAAGAAGTCAAAAGTAATAACACTGAACAATAATACGATGATTTCATTGTTGTGTAGCTCCTTTGACTCCTTCAAATGTTGAATTACAGTATGAGGTGGGAATTCATTCTTCTCATGAATATGATACAGTTCTCTCACCCTCTTCTTCTCCTTTATTGTAAATTTTAGTTTTGATTTGTCCATCAGTGGTTGTGCAAATGGGTATCACAGATGGTTCATGGTTCTTCCTCTCTATACTGTTTCATTACTTCTCTTTCAAAACCCTTCTTTCTAATGGAGCTAGCACAATCTCTGCTGGTGATTCTATTTCTGGAGACCAAACCATTATCTCTGAACCAACTGGGACCTTCGAATTGGGCTTCTTCACTTCAGGTAACAAATCTCAGAACTACTACATTGGCATTTGGTACAGAAAGATCTCAGAAAGAACAATCATTTGGGAGGCAAACAGAGATAACCCCATCTCAGATAAATCCTCTTCCCAACTGAAACTCCTAGAGGATGGCAATCTAGTTCTCCTCGACTCATCCAAAACCCGTATTTGGTCTACGAATTTGACTTCCTTAACCTTATAACAGACAGAAGCAATGCTTCTGGACTTAGGAAATCTGGTTTTGAGACACCAAACAAACGCCACTGCTTTCATTTGGCAAATTTTTGATCACCAAACTAATAATTTCTTACCGGGTGCGATGCTTGGGCTAAATAAACTCACCAATACTTCATATATTCTAACTTCATGGAAGAATTCAGAGGATCCTACTATGGGGATCTTCTCTCATGAGCAGGACCCCGCTGGAAGAGCTCAGTATTTTCTTGTACGGAATAAGTCTCAAAGGTACTGGACTAGTGGGTTTTGGAATGGGCATAATTTCGGCACCATTCCTCAGGAGAATGAAAATAATTACCTCAACTATAGTTATGTTTCAAACCAGAACGAGAGCTATTTCACTTATAATGTATATGATACTTCTTTCATCACTAGATTGGTGATGGATGTGATGAGGCAGGTCAAGCAACTTGTATGGCAGGATGGTGTTGGCTGGAATTTATTTTATTCTCAGCCAAGCAAGATATGCGATGTTTATGCTCTCTGCGGGGCTTTCGGTACCTGCAATGAGCAAGATTTTCCCTTCTGTGAATGTTTGCAAGGTTTCAGTCCACGCTCAACAACAGATTATTATAATATGAGAGGTTGGTATGGTGGTTGTGCAAGGAGAGCCCCTTTACTTTGTGGAAACACTGTTTCTACAAATCGGGCGACAGATGGATTCTTGTCCATGCCCAATATGAGATTGCCCGTAGGAGGTTAAGAATGCCCAAGCATGCAAATTTGCTTGCCTGAATAACTGTTCTTACACTGCTTATGCGTACGATGGTGGGTGTTCAGTATGGGAAGGAGATCTCTTAAATCTGCAACGCCTCTCACAAGGTGACAGTGGTGGAGGAAATCTATATCTCAAATGTGCTACTTCCGAGCTCTCAAATTCTGGAGGTAAGAAGAAGGGATCAGTTAAATGTGCTATTGTTGGTGTTATTTCTAGGGTTGTACTGCTTTTGGGATTTGTTATTGTGCTATTCTGGTGGTGGCACAGAAGGAACGTATTTGGACCTTCAAATCAAATTGATGGTTCTTTGGTTCAGTTTTCATACAAAAGCTTACAAATCGCAACCAAGAACTTCACCAAACAAATTGGAACACGAGGATTTGGTTCTGTCTCCGAAGGGACATTGCCTGATTCGACAGTAGCAGTTGTAAAGAAAGTTTAAGGCCTAGGTCAAGGAGAGAAGTAGTTCCTATCTTAAGTAAGCACTATTGGGATGATTCAGCACATTAACCTAATTTGCCTACATGGTGATGTAGGTGATTCCTAGGTGACTAAGTTTTCTATAAGATTAACTAGCCAGGTAGGATAAACTCAAGCGATTTGGGTTGGACAGGGTAAGGGAAACTCAGTAAGCAAGATTGACATGCAAGTAAAGTGAGATTAATGAATAATGTAGCAATGAACAATAAGAGTCTAAGCATAAAAGCACATAAACTCACTCAAGCTTCAGGTGGGAATATAGGGTAGGGAACATGGCAACAACTATGTGTTACGTTTAGCATGAGTCAATCAAGACATTAAGCAAACTAAGTAAACGAAACAATGCCTAAAATCAACCAACTAATGAAAGGTAAAACAGTAGAAGTTTCTTTAGGAAAAACAATAAGTATTGGCTTAAAAAGAAAAGGTATATGTTCAGATTTAAGTGGGGACTAATGGAAGTAATGGGCGGCCAATGAATGTAGAACAGGGGGTTCTTTACTTACTTCTGAGGAGAAGAAAAGAACTCGAGGTCCTCCAAAATAAAGAGTTGCAGTCCAACCTACTTGATAAAGGACAGAAATCCTTATTATTGGAGAAGTTCCAGCAGCAACCCAATTGAGGATTTTCTCGGTGGAGATAATCTCTTATGATGGTGAACAATTTCTGCAATAGGGTAGCAGCAACAGGCAAGACAGAAAACAGAAAAGAGAAGGATGAAGGTTGAGAAAGGGAGAAGGAGAATGGGAGAAAGAGCCGTGAGAGAGAGAAGGCTAGAAACAGAGGGAGACCGAGAGTGAGAGATGAGAAGAGGGAGAAGGCAGCGAGAGAGAATTCGTAGGGGGTTTGGGGGTTGTTTTGCCTTTAATAATCTTCATTCATTTATTAGAACCTTTTGGCCATTGGCCTTACAATGTACTTATAAAATAAACTTCTAAGAAATGGAAAAGATCCAAACAGAATATAGAGTTCTATACTTTAGGAAACAAATAAGAGAAATAAAAAAAGAAAACAAAATCTGCAAAACACGTAAGGAGTCCTAACCTCTTTAGGAAAATAAAATACTACTTAATTAAAATAGATTTATTTCTTAACAGAAAAAACATAAAATAGGTAAGGAGTCCTCTTCCTTGCGTTGACTGCTAGTGGGTCCCATATACAGCTGCTTGAGTTCCTGTGTGGCTCTCCAAAGGTGGGTCCCAATCTGATCCTTAACCATCCAACCAAATAGAGTCCAGGTTGGATGGTTCTCTATGCCACCTCCTTTGGTAAACCCTAAAGCTTGGGCTGATGTCCCCACCACGTGGGTTCTGCTGTCAAGGTACTAAAAGATTGCTAGTCTATGATTTCATGCCAAAGGGATCTTTAGATTCCCATCTCTTTCATGATAAAAATGACTTTGAGATTTTAGATTGAAAGACAATATACCAAATCGCTCTTGGAACAACAAGAGGACTAACTTATCTACATGAGAAATGCAGAGACTGGATCATACATTGTGACATCTAACCTGAGAACATACTTTTAGACGCTGAATTTGTTCCCAAGGTTGCAGACTTTGGCATGGCAAAGCTTCTTGGCGGGGAATTTCGTCGGGTGTTGACAACCATGAGAGGGACCATTGGATACCTTGCACCAGAGTGGATTTCAGGTGCTCCAATCACAGCCAAAGCTGATGTTTACAGCTTTGGTATGATGCTCTTTGAGCTTATATCAGGGAGGAGAAACTCCGATCAACGTGGGGATTGGAAAGTTAGATATTTTCCTATTTGGGCAGCAAGAAAAATCAGTGAAAACAGAGAAATCATTAGCCTCCTAGACGACAAGTTAGAAGTTAATGCTGATCATGCAAAACACACTAGAGCTTGTAAAGTTGCTTGTTGGTGCATCCAAGATGAAGATCATAGGCCATCGATGGGGCTAGTGGTTTAGATGTTGCTGAGATGGCCATCCGGCCTCATCACTGAACCACAGTAACGGTCACTCCGTTACGGAAGGAGTAATTTTAGGAGTAATGGCAGGCGATTCCGTTGATCGGAAAAGATCCGTTGTTCAACGGATCTTTGGACTCTATCTCTATAAAACAGTAAATAGTAAAGTTGGAAATACATACGCATATGATCAGTCAGTTAGAGCCCTAAAATTCCTAGAAACGTTCTCTGTCTTCTTCATCCTCTATTCTTGAAACCCCCGTACACTGGTATCAGAGCCGGCACGGTTTTCGTCTCAGGCAAGCTGCGGCGATTACAACACTCTCAACTACCTGATTTTCTGAGGATCGAGCTGCCCGCCGGTGGTTGAACTTGACGTTTCTTCCTCTCACCCATCTTGATAAGAGCCGTGAGAGCAGTAAGCACCGGTCACTGCTGATCTTACACGGCCGAGCATTCCTACACCGCCGACCCTATTGTTGAGAAGTTTTCAAAGGGATCACCTTTGCTGTAGGCCCCACAACTCCTTTTAATTTTATATATTACTAGTTGCTGCCAACAGGTAAGTGCAACTCCCCCATTTCAAGATATTGGACCTTTTTTTTTTATATTCATCCTCACATCACTCTACCGTATAAGTCCCAATGTTTTATTACTTTAGAATTAAATATTTCTTGTCTTTATATGTGAGGATATTAGTTGTTTATATCATACTAGCTGAATTGGTTTAAAAAAATATTAGTCTATTTATTATTTTAAAACAAATGTTCATTGTCTCTAATACATGTCATGTTAACAAAATAGATTTATAAATTGATTAATTAAGTATATCCTATTGTTGTTTACATATTTTTTTTACTGTCAGCACTATGTTATACTTAGATTGATACGCTGGTATGTTATGCGAACCCCATAAGGATTAATATTCAACATCTGAATATAATAATAGAACCCCCTTCTTTACTGAACATTTCTTTTTCTCTGGAATTTTATTTGATTATATAATACCTGTTCATTTATATCATTATTTACAAAAATTCTTATGTTTAACAAATTGCATATTTGAACCAAATCGACTGACACCATAACAAATTATTGAAGTAATAAAAGACTTAGTAAATAAATACATTAGTATTCACATTTATTCTTTTGGCTTGTTTGAAGCCATAGAGAATCCGAATTTAACACGGAAAGAAATGTTGAGTTCATATTAAGATAATAAAAAATAATAATAATAGTAATCAACTAAATAGATAAGAAAAAAGGGAGGAAAACCCATATGTAAGAACATATAATTAGAATAGAGAATTAAACTTGTTCATTATTCAATTTTCAGAACATCATTATGGCTGGAAAACCCTTGTCACATGAAATCAACAACCTTGAGAGATTGAATGGCTCGAACTATGAAACTTGGAACATGAAAATCACACATGTGTTGATATATGAGAAGATGGACCATGTTCTGGAACCAAGACCCGTGGTTGGGGATGATGCTACCCTAGTAGAGATTAAAGCTGCGAAAAAATGGGCTAAAGATGACAAAAGAGCCCGAAGCATGATCCTCTTGAAGATGGAAGACCATCTGATGAAAGTGTTTAATAAACACACAACTACCAAATCTGTTATGGAAGCTGTGAGGGCCAAGTATGATGTGAAAACTGAAACCCACACTTAGCTACTGACTCACAAATATAATAGTTGTAGAATGACTGAGGGTGAGGATGTTGTGGATCATGTCAACAAAATGCAGGTTTTGGCTCAAGACTTGGCTGATGCTGGATCAGAAGTGTCAAATAACTACCAAGTATCCACCATCATTAACAGTTTGCCCCCTTCTTGGGCAATGGCACAAACCGCACTGAGATTCCTGGGGGACAATCTCACTATTGATAAACTTCCCTAACAACTATAATACTATCAGCAATGCATGATGACAAAGTCCATGGGTGAATTACATATAACCCAGTCCAACCCAACTCCGCCAAAGATTGACCAAGTGGAAACATTAGTACATCAGCACCGATTTCGTCCCAATGCCAACTAGCTCCGCCCCAACAATAACCAGAATAAGTTCAAAGGGAAAGGAAAAATGAAGCCTAGGAATTTTCAAAAGGTGCCACCTGGAGCATGTTACGAATGTGCAAAATTTGGTCACTTTAGGGCTTCCTCCCCTAAGAAAAAGAACAAAGGAAATACTCCACATGCACCACCGCCAAACACTCAGCAGAAAGAGTTTATTGGCACAGTTGAGTGCAATTTATCTGGACAACAGTATGAGGGGTGGTGGATCGACTCAGGTGCGACACGTCATATTGCAAGGATCACAAGAGGACTACAAGAGATGAAGACTCTTACACCTGATGACCATAAGATCTTCATGGGTAATAACTCGTATAGTGAAGTTCGAGGTGTTGTAGACTATGTGCTTGACCTCAGGAAGGCTAATTTTCGTCTGAAGGATGTAATTTATGCCCCCGACATGTGTCAAAATTCGATTTCTGTATCAGCTCTTGTTAAGAAGAGCCTTGAAGTGCTCTTCACTAGCTCTGAGGTCACCATTGGAAATCATGGTCGATCTTTTGCTTCAGGATGATTTGTCCCTGAGCAAGACTTGTTCTTGATTTGTCCCTAAGCAAGACTTGTTCTTACTTTCTACTGTTGAAAATGTAACCTCTAATATTATTAATGAAAATGCATCTGGATCATTAGTTTATATTGATTGTGCAAATATTGTCAATTCGTATATGTGGCATATGAGACTAGGACACCTTGGAATTAAGAAAATGCAACAAATAATTAAATTGGGTTTAGTTCCTAAGTTGTCTAAAGTAGAATATGATGGATGCAAACATTGTCTCTATAGTAAAATGACTAGGAAACCCTTTCCAGGGAGAGTGAGAGCAAATGAACTTCTTGGAGTGGTACACTCTGACATCTGTGGACCATTCAATGTGAGTATCCATAGTGGTAAAACTTATTCTATCACATTCACAGATAATCTATCCAAGTATGGATATATTTACTTGCTTAGTAGGAAATCTAAAGCATTTGAATGTTTCAGACGCTATAGAACTAAAGTACAAAATCAATTGGAAAGAAATATTACAGTTCTAAGAACCGATCATGGTGGAGAGTATAACTCCAAAGAGTTTAAAAATTTTTGTGAGGAACATGGAATCATTAAACAAAAGACAATGTCTTTCACACCATAATAGAACGATGTGGCTGAAAGACGAAATAGAACACTACTTAATGTAGTGCATTGCATGTTATCACATTCTTCTCTCTCTAAGGAATTCTGGGGAGAGGCCATTCTCACAGCAAATTATATCCTGAATAGAATTTCTACCAAATCTATTGAGACTACTCCCTATGAAATGTGGACAGGTAGGAAACCAAACTTAGAAAATCTAAGAAAGTGGGGATCAGTAGCCCATGTACTAATACCTGAGTCATATAGGAACAAGTTAGATTCTAGAACGATCAAATGCAAGTTCATAGGATATCTTGAAGGACCAAAGGGATATAGGTTCTATCACCCTGAAAAGGGGTAATTGAGAGTCGTAATGCAGAATTTCTAGAGAAACTAGAAGAGGAACCGCAACAGGAAGATGTAGAACCCCTGCATGTCATTGACGATGACTATAATTTTGACCATTAAGAGGAACCAGGAATTTTTTATCAAGGAATCCAAGTTCCTGAAGATCAAGATGATCATCAGATACAAGACCCAGAACCTAGGGTAAGTGGGAGTAAAAGAACTAGAGCACCCCCAACTTATTTAGATGACTACTACCTTTATCTATGTGAGCCATCTTGTTATACAGTTGACACATATGTGGAAGAAGTAGTTGATCCTGTAACCTATAGTGAAGCGATGAAATCATGAGAATCAGATGAATGGTGGAATACCATGCAGGAGGAAATTGATTCTATCACAAAGAATCAAGTATGGGAACTTTGTGACCTACCAAAGGGTAGAAATGTTGTAGGTTGCAAATGGGTACTTAAGAAAAAGTATAAAGTGGATGGGTCTGTTGATAAATTTAAGGCCCGGTTAGTAGCAAAAGGATATATACAAAAAGGAAGAATAGACTACCAGGAAACATATTCATCGGTTGCAAAATTTGCCTCTATTAGACTGATATTGGCACTTGTTGCATATTTAGACTTAGAATTATTCCAGATGGATGTGAAAACCGCCTTTCTTAATGGCGAGTTAGAAGAAACTATATATATGCGACAACCTGAAGGTTTTCAGGTTGTGGGACAGGAAGATAAAGTATGTAGACTTAAAAAGTCTCTGTACAGACTAAAACAATCCTCACGTCAGTGGTACCTAGTATTCCACAAAACGGTCCTTAAGTTAGGATTCGTGGCAAACCAGTTGGACAACTGTGTATATATTTTGAAGAGTGGGAGTAGTTTTATTATTCTTTCCTTATATATTGGTGACATACTGTTGGCTGGAAATGACTTAAATATGCTAAATAGAACCAAATATGAACTTAGTAACATATTTGAAATGAAGGATATGGGGGAAGCATCCTATATTCTAGGAATTCAAATCATTAGAGATCGAACACAACGTAGATTGTGTTTGAGTCAAGAAAAATACTTGAACTCTATGTTGAAAAGATTCAGGATGCAGAATTGCAATCCCTCTTCAACTCCAATAGTATTGGGAAAGACTTTATCAAAAAGTCAATGTCCTCAAGAAGGACAGGAAAAGTTGAATGTACCTTATGCTCAGGCAGTAGGTAGTTTGATGTACGCAATATTGTGTACACGACCGGATTTGGCCTATCCAGTCAGTTTGGTAAGTAGATACCAAAGTAATCCTGGCTCTACCCATTGGGAAGCTGTGAAAAGGATTATGAAATATATTAAAGGAACTAAACACTTGAAATTGTGTTTTCAAGCAGAAAAGCTTGAGGTTATTGGATATTCTGATGCTGACTTTGGAGGTGACAGCGATGATTGTAAGTCCACCTCTGGTCATGTGCTCATACATGGAGGAGCAGCAGTTTCTTGGGGTAGCAAAAAACAAGGGTGTGTTGCTAGGCACACACAAGAAGCTGAGTATGTTGCTTGTAGTATGGCAAGTACTCATGCAGTCTGGATACGACGGTTTTTAAATGAGTTTGGGCTGGATCTTGTAGATGGACTAGTGGAAATATTCTGTGATAATCAAGTAGCAATAAGCTTGATACACAGTGGTGCAAATAGCTCAAGGGGAAAACAGGTGGAAATACAGTACCACTATATTCGAGATATAGTAGAAAAATGTGAAATTAAAGTAACCTATATACCTACGAGTGATATGGTAGCCGATCCCCTCACAAAGGGAGTTCGTGCGGAAGCTTACATTAAGCATGTAAATTTAATGGGACTTATAATAGTCTAAGTCTAGAATAGGAACTCAATGTTCCTCATCATGACAATGTTTTTATTGTTCCTGGATATGGGAACGGAAACGGAAATGGAAATGGAAATGTCGCGATAGATGTTCTTGGAAATTAGAACTCTAAATGGAATTTTCATTTAGGTAGTTCTTGGAAATGGGAAGGAAAATGTGAATTCGGCCAGAATGGCCTAGTGGGAGATGTTGGTGAGATGGCCATATGGCCTCATCATGGAACCACAGTAACAGTCACTTTGTCACGGAAGGAGTAATTTCAGGAGTAATGGCAGGGCGATTCCGCTGATCGAAAAAGATCCGTTGTTCAACGGATCTTTGGACTTTATCTCTATAAAAGAGTAAATAGTAAAGTTGGAAATACATACGCATATGATCAGTCAGTTGGAGCCCTAAAATTCCTAGAAACGTTCTCTGTCTTCTTCATCCTCTGTTCTTGAAAGCCCCGTACATTAGATGCTTGAAGGGGTGATAGATGTTAAACTACCTCCGCTTCCCAGAACTCTCCAAAATATTGTGGAGATCCATGAAGATGCTTCTGGGTCTTCATCAAATTATGGTTCATGAACAAGTACTTCTCAGGCCAAGAGCAGTACGTCATCAACAAAACAGAGATGGAGTTCTTGGGCAGTTCACAAAACGGTGTGATCAGAACATAGTATGTTCTGCAGTTCAACGAAGCTTAGAGCTATCGTTTCAAATCTTTTCTTTTGTTCTGTTTGCAAACTGTTTTATTAAGAAGTGTGATGTGTTTGTAATTAAGAAACAGTTGGGATCTGTTGTTAACCTAGTCCATCATCTCTCTAGGAAGGCTAGGAGAGAGAAGTTGATGCTGATGGCCTCAAAGGAGTTATGGATGTCGTAATTTTTTTCTTTCTTAATCTTCTTATATTTGATTTCCATAAAAAATTGTCGAGGCTTTTTTACATGGATTGAAGCCAACCATGGTATTCTATAACTGAGAGAGGGGTAGGAGGGTCAGGTTTTCAAATTTTACATAGAAAGGAAGGGATTATGAAATGGATAATAATGTGAATTTATATAGAGAAACAAATCTCAGAAGCCCTCAATTTAATCAAGGGTGGTGATTATTAGAACCTTCTCAAGACTGGATGCAACATGGATGGAATGATAAGCTTGAAATGGATAGCACCACCACTGGGTGGCTTTTGTGGCATTGAACTGTGATGGAGCCTACAAAGTGAACTCAGCCATGGGGGCTCAAGGATGGATCAACTGAAAGTTATGGAAGCAACAACGATCAATGAAGCAGGCTATGCTGTGGACAAGAGACACTACCAAATGCTTCATCGAAGTGTGTATGGATGAAAAATGAATTATAGATTATCTTTTCGTTGAGTGACCCGCCCAGTTCACTGGGCTGTTGGCCTACCAAGCACTTGCCCACTGCTCCTGCTGCCCGCTTGGCCGGCGGAGCGCTTGTTGTCCATACTGTTCTCTCTGCTGGGCCCCCTCCCATTGCTCTAGCCATAAGCTATGGCAGCTCCAGTCCAAATGAAGACTAAGATGGATTCTTTGGTGGAAGAGCAGATTCTCTTCGTAGGCTTTGGTGGATTCCTAGCCTGAGGTTTAGGTGGATTTCATTGCCAAAAGATATTTTTGTTGGTGGCTGGCTATATCGTTGGCTAAAGTTTATTTTGCAGCGGTTGTTCTGTCATTGGGCTCGTACTTGAGTTAGCATGGCGATCATTATCACCGGTAAAATTATTCACAGCTGACATATTGAGTTCGGTGATGGCGATTTTTTGACTGCCAGAATTACTGTAATCTAGAAAACGAATTGGGTTGCTGCATCCACAAATCCAATTTGGTTCCTCCCAGGGATCAAATTGTAGGCATGGCCATACCTCCAACCACCTGCAATTAAAGAACTAGTGTTTGTTGTATCCCCAAATCCAGCTACTCAATCAAATCTATAGCATAAATGATCTTAAATAAATTGGTTGATAAAATTAAAAAAAATTAACCAAATGACAATTTTTTCTTTTTTTCTTTGGGGTAACAACTAAGTGACAACTGATGCATAAGACAAAGTGAGATGAAATAGTTAGGAAAAAAGAATAAAGAACTACGTCAGATCAATATCACATATAAAAGTATAGACAAACAATAAGTGACTATGTAACAAAGAAAATTGAAGTCTCTGTAAAATGCAATGTGCAAGATTACCAGCACCTTATTAGCCTAACATCTGCACTTGCATATTTGGCAAATAGTCTCTCAACTTCACAAGCCATGGAAACCAAGTCATCCTCCATCGCTTATCTTTGTTCTGAAAGGAGTTGATGTTCTTCAGGTTATAGGTTTATGTTTCAAGGTTTATGGTGCAAGGTTTAAAGTTTTATGTTTCATGGGTAAGGTTTAAGGTTTTAAGGCTTCATGGCATTCTTTGACAAAATTTCCCTGATTCTACAGTAGGAGGTGATGTTTCTCAGCTTTTCTGAATGGACAATTCTGATGAAATAAACCTTGAAAATGGATGATTTGGATCCGTTTAAGCCTTCTGGAAAGTAAACTAGAGGTCCCACTAGTCACAAATGGTTGTGAAACTAATACAATCCCATAACAAAATACATAAATTATGTCAGTAATTGCATTTCCTCTCACAGTAGGTAGAACTTTTACCACCAATTGAGATATATGGGTGGATTCATGTTTCCTAGTTCACTAGTTTGATCTGAGTTCAAGTTTCATGGGTTTGTAATTGGAAATATCTAAACGAACCCAACTAGTTGAAAATAGGAATTTGTTTTTGGTTTGTCATGGAGCACAATATGGTTCTGAGCTCTGCAGAAAACTATAATTCTGTTGATGTAAAGAAGCTCTGCTTTTGATTGACTGATCCCTAATGTCATACTGTATCACATGGCAACAACTATGGAAAAGAAAATTCACTTCTGTATATAATCTAAAGCAAAAAATTATTAAATTTAAATCAATGTGAAGAAACCTAAATTAATCTGCAGAACTATTCATTTTTTTCCTTTAAGGGTAAAGGGCTTTCATGGGACTTCAGTTTGTGAAGCGGCTGTCTACCATAAAGATCTCATATTATCAGAAAACCTTAGTGGTGTTACCAGGGCAGTGGGCTTTCACGGAAAACAAGCTGTCAAAGCTTTGAACTGAATTGGACTGAGTGAATTTTTCTATTCTATGGTGGTCTATGGTGTTAAGAACTATCACACCATGCACAGTACAACTCCAATCAATCTATTAATGAGATATCTAGTAACAGTTAAGGCAGAGGAAAGAATTTTTTGTACACATTGGGAAAAGAAGCCCCAAAAGAAGAAATGAAAAGCAATGGGATGCTTGATGCAAAACTAAAGAAGAAATGAAAAGCAATGGGATGATTGATGCAAAACTCACTAATGTTGTTAACTCTTATTACTAGAAACCATTTGCAGCTAACGACATAAATGAACATAGATACAAATTGTGAATAGGATACAAGATTATTTGAAACTATAGCTATAGGTTCTGTTGAACTGCAGAATATACCATGCTCTCACACCATTGTGTGAACTGCTTAAGAACAACTCCCATCTCAGCTTCAGCCTATTCATGTCATAGATATTGTTGACTCCGTAGTGCACTTGGCCTGGGAAGTAGTTGTTCGCAAACCCCAATTTGATGAAGACTCAAAAGAATCTTCATGGATATCCACAGAAGATTGAAGAGTTCTGGAAAGCGGAGGTGGTTTAACATCCATTACCCCTTCAAGCATCTGTAACACTAGCCCCATCGATGGCCTATGAGCTTCATCATCTTGGATGCACCAACAAGCAACTTTACAAGCTCTAGTGACTTCTGCATGATCAGCATAACCGTCTAACCTGCAGTCCAAGAGACTAAGGATTTCTTCATTTTCATTGATTTTTCTTGCTGCCCAAGTAGGAAAGTATCTAAATTTCCCATCCCCACATTGATCGGAGTTTCTTCTCCCTGATATAAGCTCAAAGAGCATCATACCATAGCTGTAAACATCAGCTTTGGCTGTGATTGCCACACCCGAAATCCACTCTGGTGCAAGGTATCCAATGGTCCCTTTCATGCTTGTCAACACCCGACTAAATTCCCTGCCAACAAGCTTTGCCATGCCAAAGTCTGCCACCTTGGGACAGAATTCAGCATCTAAAAGAATGTTCTCAGGCTTGACATCACAATGTATGATGCAGTCTCTGCACTTCTCATGTAGATAGGCTAGTCCTCTTGCTGTTCCAAGGGCAATTTGGTACCTTTTTTTCCAATCTAAAATCTCATAGTCCTTTTTGTCATGAAATAGATGGGAATCTAAAGAGCCGTTTGGCATAAAATCATAGACCAGTATCCTCTTCGTACCTTGACAGCAGAACCCGCAGAGACGAACGAGGTTAATGTGCTGAATCATCCCAATCGTGCTTACTTCAGATCGGAACTGCTTCTCTCCTTGACTGAGCCCTTCAAGTTTCTTCACAGCTATAACAGTCAAATCAGGCAATGTCCCTTTAAAGACAGAACCAAATCCTCCTCTTCCTATCTGTTTGGAGAAGTTCTTGGTTGCAATTTGTAAGTTTCTATATGAAAACTGAACCAAAGAACCATCAATTTGATTTGAAGGTCCAAACACATTTCTTCTCCACAACCACCAGAATAGTACCAAAACAGATCCCAAGAGCAGTACAACCCCTGCAATAACACCAACAATTGTACCTATAACTGATCCCTTCTTCTTACCTCTCAAATTTGAAAGCTCGGAAGCCGAAAGTTTGAGATATAGATTTCCTCCACCACTGTTACCTTGTGAGAGTAGTTCAACATTCAAGAGATCTCCTTCCCATATTGAACACCCACCATCATACGCATAAGCAGTGCAAGAACAGTTATTCAGGCAAGCCAATTCACATGCTTGGACATTCTCAACCTCCAAAGACTGTGGATGTAGGGGCAATCTCATATTGGGCATCTGCAAGAATCCATCTTTTTCCCTGTTTGTAGAAACATTGTTTCCACAAAGCAGAGGGGTTCTCCTCACACAACCACCAGACCAATCACTCAGATTGTAATAATTTTTTGTTGAGCGTGGTTTAAAACCTTGCAAGCATTCACAGAAGGGCAAATCTTTCCCATTGCAGGTACCGAAAGGCCCACAGAGAGCATAAACATCGCATACCAGTCTTGGTTGAGACCAAAATAAATCCCACCCAACACCATCCAGCCATAAAAATTGCTTGACCTGCCCCGTCAAATCTATCACAAATCTAGAGATCAAAGAAGTATTATATACATTATAAGTGAAATAGCTCTCGTTCTGGTTTGATACATAACTATAGTAAAAGTAATTGTTATTCTCCATTTCAGGAACTAAGCTGAAAATATGCCCATTCCAAGAGCCACTAGTCCAGTAGCTTTGAGAGCTATTCCACAATAGGAAATACTGACTGCTTCCAGAGGGGTCTAGCTCACAAGAGAAGATACCCATAGCAGGATCCTCTGAATTCTTCCATGAAGTAAGCATCTGTGAAGTATTGGTGAGTTTATTCAGCCCAAGCTTCCCACCAGGTAACCAAGTATTAGTTTGGTGATCAAAACTCTGCCAAATGAAAGCAGAGGAGTTTAGCTTCTGTCTCAAAACCAGATTTCCAGAGTCAAGAAGCGCTGCCTCCGTAGAGTTCAAGGTGATGGAGGTCAAATTCGTAGACCAAATACTGGCTTTGGTTGAGTCGAGGAGAACTAGATTGCCATCCTCTAGGAGTTTTAGTTGTGAAGAAGACTTATCAGAGATGGGTTTATCTCTGTTTGCTTCCCAAACAATTGTCCTTTCTGAGATCTTTCTATACCATATGCCAACGTAGTAATTCTGAGATTTATTACCTGGAGAGAAAAAGCCCAACTCGAAGTTCCCATCTGGTTCAGAGATAATGGTCTGGTCTCCAGAAATAGATTCACCAGCAGTGATGGTGCTAGCTCCATTAGAAAGAAGGGTTTTGAAAGAGAAGCAATGAAACAGAACAGAGAGGAAGAACCATGAAATTTCTTTGATACCCATTTGTGCACAATCACTGACAGACAAGACAGATACTTCAGTTTGCAATATAAGAAGAAGAAGAGGAGCAAATATATGCCCATCTCACCTTCACAGTAACTCATTGTTATTCAACATTTGAATGAGTCAAAGGAGCAACAGAGCTTCGAAAACATCTTCCAAGGCACCTGAATCTTGACGAAATATGAAATGACATGGGATTCGTTGTCTGTACTGGTCTCCCTCGCCTTTGGACTGAAGAAAAGAGGACGTTACTTTACTTCTTCAGTCTGCTCTGCGCACCTTTGTTCGACATTCCTCTGAAGTATGAATCTTAAATTACAATAAAATAATCAAATAAGGTGAGGAAAGATTTGTGAGTCGAGAAATGTACATATATATATATATATATATATATAGGCTTGACTTCTGTGGTTCATTAGTCTTTTTTTATTCGAAGTTCAGCTTCTGCAATCTGCACTCGTTCCTATTCATTCCTGTTGTTTTCTGTATCTGATTATAAACTTTGAGCTTTCTTGTTCTTCTTTTCTTTTGGTCCACCAAGCCAATACTCTTTCACGGCAAGAAGAGAGATGATTTGTCCTCTGCTAGACTTTCTGTTAGTGCTTGGCATGGGAGACAGCCAAAGTTGAAGTAGGAGATAGTCTTGAGGAGAGAGAGGTGCAAAGGAGGAAGGACAGCTTCCCGCTTGTTGGCTAGAAATTCATATTTGGGAGGGCTTATTCAGCCGCATGCCCCACATCCACACAGTGACTGATATTGACGCTGGTCAGCAACCTAAGGTGTGAAAATCGTCTGCGGCCGCGGAGAGCCTCTTTAGGTGTGTGTCCAAATATTCTCAATTGTCCTATGCTCATCATATCTCACTGCTTACGGCGGAAAATGTGGACTCCAACCTAAGAGGGTGATAAAACTTTTTCAACCATTTTTGCCCATAAACTTTGGGTAATCAAAGATGCAAAATACAAATTAGATAAGAGAGAGAGAGAGAGAGAGAGAGAGAGAGAGAGAGAGGGGAGAGAATATGATGACATAATAGATCTAGAGTGGTTGGTTTCTTGTCTACGTATGCACTAATCAAGAACAACTCGGAATTTTATAATCCCTCAATCGTTTTCAGGTAATAATCAAACATTCATTAACAAAAAAAAAAAACTAATCAAACATTTATAATTGCTTTACTGAGTAGTAAAAACTCATACAAGTTTTTTCAAAAAAAAAAAAATCTTATACACCTTGATATACCATATGTATACACATTGTTGATTGGTCAATGGTCAGGTAGTCGTTCTCAAGCCCGATCAGCATAAGCATAGGTGTGAACCAACCTCTCCGATCATCAATGAAGGTTCCCGAGCATCCGACCTACCCCCTTAAAGGTCCGAGCGCCTGTAATCGACCTAAACTAAGACCAGGGAAATTAATCGGAGTTGGGCGGTTTGCTTGACTCTTGGTTCTATCATGATCGAGTTAGCCGTTGGAGAATCCCACCATGGTCAAGTTAACTGTTAGGGGATCCTACCATGGTCAAGTTAGCGGTTGTGATGGCCAACCCTGGTTAAGTTAACCGTTGTGATCTCAGCCAGCTTGACCACGACAAAAGAAGATCTCCCTAGTAAGATGAGGACACACGTCTATATGCCAGCACCTCTCGACCGGTGAGGAAGACCTTTATTACCTATATAAGGAGGGCTAGGCCGAGAAAGGAGGTAAGACTCTGAATCGATTAAACCCCTTACACAAGAATAAGCATATCTGAATCTAACTTTGCCATCGGAGCCTGACCCCGAAGCTCTCTCCAGGCCAGTCTCTAACCTTTGTTCTGCAGGATCTTGGACACGCGGGATTGTGCAGCAACACATGTGATTACCCTTTGGAGATGACTTTTTACTTTCTAAACTCAATAATGATAGTCTCTTAAGAGGAAAATTTATAATGAAAGCACAAACTTAATAACATTCGTCTCTTAAATAAAGTTTTTTTTTCCTTATAACATTTATATTTTTTTTCAAGGAGATAAAATCTTGTCATTTCACATATGTACTTTGAAAAGCATGCTAGAGAACAATAACATTTGAGTGTGACTAATGGGCATATTTATGTGTGAAATTTAGGGCAGTAAAACATGCATTTTACATATTTAGAATGGAGCTACCTTGGGTTTTACTCTCTTTTTGCAGGTTTTATATTTTCAAGGCCTTAAGGACTATTGGACGTTATATCTTCAATTTTACACTTAAAGAGGTCCTATTTCTTTTCATGGTTGCGAAGAGGACAAAATTCTGAGAAAGATGGATGTGTTCAATTAAAAGTACACATTCGTTTGGTCACTCGTACAAGTGATTATTCTTTTCGGGTCAGAAAAAGAATAATGGATCAGAACTGAACCGAGATGCAGAACCAGCCCGTTTGCAATTGTCTAAGAGGTACAAGGAATACTCCAAATGCCAACAAGGATCGACGGACCACATCCTTAAGTGATTGAAGATTCGTTTTTTGTAACAACAACTACCTAATGTAGTTGGTGAGCTATGGTGTACAAAATTTCCTTGCTCACCAAGAATTTGGTTTAGAGAACCAACATAAGACCACTTTTACATGTCCATATGGAACATTTGCTTATAGGCGTATGCCCTTTGGGCTTTGCAATGCCCCTGCTACGTTCCAACGATGCATGATGAGCATTTTTTCTGACATGGTAAAAAAATTCTTAGAAGTATTTATGGATGACTTTTCAATTCATGGGAATTCCTATTCTGAATGTCTTCATCATCTTTCCCTAGTTTTGAAAAGATGCATATCTAAGAATTTGGTTTTGAATTGGGAGAAATGTCATTTTATGGTTAAATCTGGTATTGTTTTAGGCCATGTAATATCCAAGGAGGGAATTAAGATAGATAGAGCCAAAGTGGATTTAATTGATAATTTACCACCTCCTCAATCTGTTAAGGATGTTCGGTCCTTTCTAGGGCATGCAGGCTTCTACAGAAGGTTTATTAAGAACTTTAGTCAGTTAGCCCGACCTCTCACCTCATTACTTTCCAAAGATCAAACTTTTGAGTTTTTTAAAGAGTGCTTAGAATCCTTCAAACAACTTAAGAAGGAGTTGACCAATGCACCCATTGTTCAACCAGCTGTTTGGACTGAACCTTTTGAACTGATGTATGATGCTTTGGATTTTGCCATAGGAGCAGTTTTGGGTCAAAAGATTAATAAGTTTCCCACTGTCATTTACTATGCTAGTAGGACCTTAAATGATGCACAACTCAATTATACAACCACTGAAAAAGAATTTTTAGCTGTTGTGTTTGCATTAGAAAAGTTTCGGTCTTACTTAGTTGGTTCACATGTGGTGGTGTATACTGATCATTCTGCCCTCAGATACCTAGTTCAGAAGAAGGATGCCAAAGCCTGTCTCATTAGGTGGGTTTTACTTTTGCAAGAGTTTGATTTAGAAATTAGGGATAAGAAAGGAGTTGAAAACCTAGTTGCAGACCATTTATCCTGGCTTCCCAATTCCTTGACTGTTGATTCTCCAGTCAACGAGAACTTTCCAGATGAACAATTATTTGCAATGTCTAGTGAACCATGGTTTGCTGACATCGTCAACTTCTTAGTTTCAGGTGTGACTCTAGATCACTGGTCCACCCAAGATAAGTATAGGTTTCATTCCCAAGTTAAGCATTTTTTGGGGGATGATCCTTATTTGTTTAAGATATGTCCGGATCAGATTATCCAACGATGTGTTCCTGATCATGAGCAACATTCCACTCTCTCTTTTTGTCATGATCATGCATGTGGTGGACACTTTGGACCTAAGAAGACTGCCGCAAAGGTTCTCCAATGCGATTTTTATTGGTCCACTCTTTTTAGAGATGCTTTTGATTTTTGTAAGGCTTACCCCGCCTACCAGTCTTTTGGCCGTATCAATAAAAGGAATATGATGCCCCTCAACCCTATTTTGGTAGTTGAGATCTTTGATGTTTGGGGCATCGATTTTATGGGACCATTCCCTAATTCCTTTAGGAATTTGTACATACTTTTGGCCGTTGATTATGTTTCTAAATGGATAGAGGTCATACCTTGTAAAACTAATGACCACAAAGTAGTGGTCCAGTTTCTCAAAGAGAACATTTTTTCCCGCTTTGGTACACCACGTGCAATAATTAGTGATAAGGGTACTCATTTTTGTAATCGGCCTTTTGAGGCCTTAATGAAAAAGTATGGGATCACTCATAAGTTATCTACCCCTTATCACCCCCAAACTAGTGGCCAAGTGGAGGTGTCTAATAGGCAGATCAAACAAATCTTAGAGAAAACTGTTAATCTCAACCGTAAGGATTGGTCCCTTAGGCTCAGTGATGCCTTGTGGGCCCATCGGACTGCATTCAAGACCGACCTTGGTCAGTCTCCCTACCATTTGGTGTATGGAAAAGCTTGTCACTTACCAGTTGAGTTGGAGCATAAGGCCTTTTGAGCCATCAAAAAGCTCAACTTTGATTTGTCTGATGCGGGAATTCACCGTAGGCTCCAACTATCTGAGTTGGAGGAACTTAGGAATGCTGCCTATGAAAGTTCTAGGATTTACAAGGAAAAGACCAAAGCTTTCCATGATAAGTACATTCTGCGCAAATCTTTTGCAATTAGTGATAAGGTCTTATTGTACAACTCTCGATTGCATCTTTTTCCTGGTAAGCTTAGATCCCGATGGGATGGCCCATTTATTGTCCATAATGTATATCCCCATGGGGCTGTGGAGATTTTGAATCCAGAAACAGGGATAATTTCGAAGGTTAATGGTCAGCGTTTGAAACCGTTCCTCGAGTTTCCCACTACTAGTAGTGAAGAGGTCATGGATCTCCATGAACCTCTTTACACTGATGACTAACTTTTATTCAGGTATGACCCCCTTGCATTGTCTTTGCTTTTAATTCTTTCCATGCATTGAGGACATTGCATGACTTAAGTGTGGGGAAAGGAAACCAGTTTTTTTTTTTTTTTTTCACTTTGTTTTGTTTGTTTTTCTTTTTATTTTTGAGCTTGCTAAGGATGAAGTCCTACTTTGGTTTTTGGCTAATGATCATACCATTCGGTTGCTTGATGTATGAAAATAAAATTTTTGATTAAGGTACCCATTTTGAACGTATAAAAACCCTTTTGAGAAGAAAGAAACAAGCATGTGTCTTGAGATGGGACTTTCTTTTTAAAAATAAGAGACCCCTGTTTTATGGTGATGGACCATATGTAAGTCTGTGGGTTCCTTGTACTTTTGATTTGGAGTTGAGACCTTCTTTTTAATTTGGCATGGGTTGACAAATGCACAATTTTAAATGAAATGTGAAATGTGGTATAAAGAAGAATAAGAGTTGATTCCCTTGGAACTAGACAGGGCATTGCGCCTCAGGAAGCGTGGTGTTTTGATCAAAATTCCTTGGGAGGAAATTTCTGAAGTAACTCTAGCATCACTGCCTTTGTGGGCATATGCAAAAAGCGAAGCTATATAGTAACTTGGGTGTCTAGTGTTTGCTCCACCATGTCATTCAGGCCAAAAGTAGTAGAGTAGAATAGAGTTTATTAAGCAAAAAAAAAAATGTGCAAATGTCATTAATGCTTGGTAACATGTTTGGTCAAAAACACTCCAACACCTTAGTCATTGGTTCCCTATTTCTTCACAAGTGGTTTTGCCCTAAGATAAGGATGTTTTGGAAGAGACGAGGTGAGTTCCAAATTAAGAAATATGCTAGTGCCTGGAATTGATAAAGGGTAATAAAAGTTCAAGTGTGGGGGTCCCTTGTAAGAGAAATTATCTTTGCTCCGGATCGGTATGGGCCTTACCTTTAGCCAAAGTTGGGATTTGTTTATTCTGAATTTTGGGTGTATATTCACTACTAATACCCAGGAGACACAACTCGTCCACTAGGGGTGATCTAGGGGTTTAAAGGCTTGTTGCACATGCTAAGTGCAACTGTGATTCCTACGAAAGTGAGTTAGGTTTTTTGTTTTTATTCTTTTTCTTTTTGTTTTGCTCGAGGACTAGCAATGTCTAAGTGTGGAAAAATTCTGATGAGCACATTTATGTGTGAAATCTAGGGTAGTAAAACATGCATTTTACATATTTAGAATGGAGCTACCTTGGGTTTTACTCTCTTTTTGCAGGTTTTATATTTTCAAGGCCTTAAGGACTATCGGGCGCTATATCTTCAATTTTACACGTAAAGAGGTCCTATTTCCTTTCATGGTTATGAAGAGGACGAAATTCTGAGCAAGATGGACATGTTCAATTAAAAGTACACATTCGTTTGGTCACCCGTACAAATGATTATTCTTTTCGGGCCAGAAAAAGAATAATGGATCAGAACTGAACCGAGATGCAGAACCAGCCCGTTTGCAATTGTCCCAAAGGTACAAAGAATACTCCAAATACCAACAAGGATCGATGGAATACATCTTTAATTGATTGAAGATTCGTTTTTGGTAACAACAACTACCTAGTGTAGTTGGTGAGCTATGGTACAAAATTCCCTTGCTCACCAAGAGGTCTCAAGTTCAAATCTCATGGTTGTTTTTTTTAGAGAATTTTGTTGAAGATTTTCTGCTTTTCACTCACTTAAAGCACTAAGGGCATGGAGGGGATTTCCACATCAAATTAGAAGCAAGGAAAATCGTGGAAGCAAGAAGAGAAGAAAAAAAAAGGAAAGAAAAAAAAAAGGGGGAGAAACAAAGATTGTCCAAATCTTCTCTCTCCTCCACATCATCATCCACCAAAAGATTGTCCAAATCACATAAAGCAAGAAGGAAGAAAATCGTCCCTAGGAGAGAGAAAAAGAAGAAAAATAAATTAGAAAAAAAAAGGAAATAAAATAAGCAAAAAAAAATTTCTCTAAATTTATTTCTCTCTTCTCTCTCCTCCATCTTAGCACTTTTGGACTCAAAAGATCTCACAATCAATTGTGGGTTTCTCTCTTTTAGGAAAGAGAAATTTATTACCCTACCTCCCCATTCCCTATAAATACAACTTATGTAAGAGGAGGGGAGATAATTCATTCTTCTTCTAGTTTTTTTTTAGTTGCTCTCTCTCTCCCTCTCTCACTCTTTGGTTTTAGTTCTTCTCTATTTTTGCTTTAATCACTTTTATAATAGTTTTTTTTTATGTCAATTAATGCAAGCACTCTTTTATTTTTATTCAGTTCTTTTTATGTTTATGATTTATGCAATTGAGTTGTAATTTTTTAAGTTAGTTCTAGGCTTAGATCTAGGCGACAAGATCACGAGCCATGGAGCAATTTTTTTTCAAGTTCAAGCATTGATTCAAGTAAGTAGGCTCTTTCAGTAGTTTTCTCTCCCCCCTCTCATTCCCTCTTCTGACTACCCTTTCTTTCTTAATTTAGGATTTTTATTTTCAGTCGTTACATTATTGCTATTCCTTTCCCCCAAGGTTCATGGCTAGTGTATGTGTTGGCTTTGCCCCTCCTAGCCATAGAACCATCAATTTATTGCTTTTATTTTAATTGTCTCCCTTTCCCTAAAGCCAAGTAGAGTAACCTTTGTAAGAGTGACTCTCTGGTCAAGTAGGGAAGCTCATATTATGATGCATCCCTCGGGCTAAGTAGAGAAACCTACTTGTGAGTCTCTCTCTAGCTTTATCCATTTTCTTTTACTTTATTTTTATTTCAGTATTTTTTTCCTTTATTTATTTATTTATTTTTTTAATTGCGTGGGTTATTTATTTTCAATTATTTATTTATTTAATTTTAATTGCGTGGCTTGCGTCTTTAAATTCTTAGATGACGGATGGTTAGGACGTTATTTTAGATACATATGTTTAGGACGGTAATTAGAATTAGATCACAACCATTAATCAGTTCACTTTCGTATTATTAAAATAAATAAAAAATAAAGTGGCTGCTCTCCCTGTGTTCGACCCGTAGCTACACTGATCCGTACGCTTGCGGTTACATTTTAAATCAAAAACAAGTTTTTGGTGCCGTTGCCGGGGAGACAGTTCCATGTTATTTTTTACTTTCTTTTGGTAAATCGGAGTGCTTTGTTTGCTTTGTTTTATATTTTTCCTTTTCTTTTATTGAATTCCTGAGAAGAACAACTTGCAATAATAGTTGTATCAGTGGAGGTCGCCATGCCTCACAGTATGATAAAGACAGGTTTCGCCCTGTAGCAGTACCTCAGGAATTGACCTGGGCAACCTCGGATCCCTGCCGTTAAGCTCCCAAAAAAAAAAAAAAAAGAGTTTTGCTATCCATTCTTTTGTGCTTGTCTTACTTTAGTTGCGGGTAGTATCGATCACACAACACTTCGGACACACTTCTCCACTTCATCCATCCCACTTTAATTCTTTGAGAGACATCATCATCTTCTATGTCGCCTTTTTTATGTATGATCGATCCAAGATATCTAAAGTAGTCCTTTTACGAAATCTACCTTTCCTCAATCTTCATTGTTTGATTATCTATCATAGAATGACTGAAGTTACACATCATATATTCCATATTCAATCTACTAATGTTAAAACCAATTGTTTCTAAAGTTGATCTCCATAGCTCCAACTTAGTGTTAATCCATGCTTTACTCGCATCCATTAAAACGATGTCATCGGCGAAGAGCATACATCATGGTACCTCATCTAGAATGTTCATGTTTAACTCATCCATGATAAGAGTAAACAGGTAAGGGCTTAAGGTTGATCCTTGATGTAACCCAATCGTAATCGGGAATTCCTTGCTTTGGCCTCACATAGATCTCACACTAGTCACCACACCCTCATACATGTCCTTAATTATAACCACATATGTACTCAACAACCCTCTCTTAGCTAGGACATGTTGGACTAAATCTCTAGCGACTCTGTCATATGTTTTTTCAAGGTCAATAAAAATCATGTGGAGATACTTCTTGTAGGCTCTATAACTTTCCATGAGCCTCCTCAAAGGATAAATAGCCTCCGTCGTGGATCTACCTGGCATAAAACCAAATTGATTCTCCGAGATATGAGTTTCTTTTCTTATGCGGGCTTCGCTGACCTTCTCCCACAATTTCATAGTATGACTCACTAATATTATGCTTCCATAGCTATTACAACTCTGAAGATCCCCTTTATTTTTGAAGACTGTGACAACAATGCTTCTCTTCCAATCATCTAGCATCTTCCTTGTGTTCATAAATCTTATTAAATAACCTCGTTAACCAAGCCACCCAACGTACTCCTGAGGCTTTTACACTTCTATTGGGATCTCATTTGGGATCGGAGTCTTACCTGCTTTCATCTTTCTCAAAACCACTTCAACTTCTGTCACACTAGCTTTTCGAACTTGTCTATGATATGTGGAGTCTTATTGAGTAAAGCCATCATTTAGGTCATTTATACTCGAACTATCTCCATTTAGTAGGACACAAATATACTTGTCCCATCTTCTTACAATGTCCTTATGTTTTACCAACACTCTTCCATCGTCACTTTTGATACACTCATCTGGTCGAAATTTTTACTCTTTCTTTCTCTTGTGTTATATATATATATATATATATATGTATACATACATTTCCTTCTTTCTTATTAAGGTTGTTATAGATATCCTTATCTTTCTTTGCCATAGCCACCCTCACAACGTTTCTTACACTATTTCTGGTATCATAATACTTATGTTTCTTTAATCCTTTGCCAAGTCTTAAAACAATCTTTTTTTGGTCTTGATAGCCACTTGAACCTCATCGTACCACCACTTCACTTCCCTTAGGTGGCACATCTTTGGCAACCCTCTTGATACAAGTCATCATCTCACTCCACATCCATTAAGATCATAGAAATCAATTAATTAGATTAACGGGTTTGGGGAGACGAAGAAGATGTATGAATTAACATTTCATCAAATTAATTTCTTTCAAAAGCCGATCAATCGATCGACTGTAAGCGTCAAATTATCACTTACTTCAGTCATGAGTACCACTAAGTACTATTGTAAGTAAGATTATTCGTAATTTTTGTTCTTGAAATAACAAATCAAAAAATAATAGAAACAAATAAATGATGATTAAAAGGACTTAATTAAACCTAAAGTGCTGTGGTTGTTGGCATCGAACATGAAGAAGATGAGCTTGTAGGGTGGTCGTGTCAGTAGTGGTAATTAGGAGGAGCTACTCTAATTGAGAGACGGTCTATCCAATCCAGAGGATAGTCTTCTAATTTCACAAAGTTGTGGCCGTAGCCCATGTTGTCCACGTTTGCATAGCAACCCACACTTTCCTTCTTTTGCTTGAAAGAAAGGCTGAAGAAGCTGTTTACCACGTCAATAACAGAAGTCACAAGGGATGAAGAGATGCCATGGTTGGTGACTAGGAACAAACACACTCTTTGGCTGCTCTGCCAAGTCTCTCCAGCTCTTCAGCTCGAATCTGCTGCTGCTGCTCATCACTGTTGTCGAGGACGAGCAAGGCAACCATGTTGATCACTGGCGGTAGGAGTACTGACGAGGATGATGATGATGATGTTGGGAGGTAGTCTTGCAGCCCTTGCTGCACCTGCTGCTTAAACCTCTCCGGTACGTGATCGATCCCCTCCCGGACCAGTTCTTGCACCACAAGTGCCTTTGATGTTCGTAACTGGCCATCTTGATCTACTATTCTCGCATCGTGGAATCACCCTTCTCCTTCTCCTTCTCCTTCTCCTTCTCCTCCTCCATCTTCCTGGTATATTCCGGTGAACTCCTAGGTCGATCCTTAATTAGTGTCGTACACACGAAAACCAGCATCAAGAGCAACGCGGATATATATATATATATATATATTATATAAGTGCATGTATTTATACTTCGTGGCTAATTTTTTCCCATTACTATTTTATCATTCATTTTTATTTAAATTCTCTTTCTCTTTTGTAATCTTTTTTTCAATTTTTGTTTTTTTAAACTCTCAAATTTTGGTGCCGTTTTTATTTTTTATCTAGATTTTTCTAATTTTTATTGTTTATCTTCAATTTAATTTAGTTGAGAAAATCTTCTTTCCTTAACTCTCCTCTTACCCACGATCTGAATTTTTTTAGTAAATAATCTTCTTTTTTTTTGTTATATTTGGTAAATAATCCATGGTAGAGAATAAAGATGTGTGACAGTTTTTCTTTATTTGGTAAACTCATATTGTTCTACCAAAATAGTTGAGAAAATTCTTCTTTTTCCCTAACTCTCCCCTTGCCCATGATTTGAATTTTTTTGGTAAATAATCTTTTTTTTTTTTGTTAGATTTGGTAATTAATCAATGGTAGAGATTAAGGGTGTGTGATAGTTATTTTTTATTTGGTAAACTCATATTGTTCCACCAAAATAGTTGAGTAAATCTTCTCTTTCCTTAACTCTCTCCTTGCCCACAATCTGAATTTTTTTGGCAAATAATCTTTTTTTATTTTTTTGGTTAGGCTTGGTAAATAATCCATGGTAGATAATAAGGGCATGTGATAGTGTTTCTTCACTTGGTAAACTCATATTGTTCTTCAAAAAAAAAAAAAAAAAAAAAAAAATTCATATTCTTCCAAAAAAATACCATATGTCTTCACATTCTCTTTCTTTTTTAATCTTAAATAACCCTAATATGTTGTAGCCTCCACCGATATCTCTCTCTCTCTCTCTCTCTCTCTCTCTCTCCAAATATTTTTGGATAGCCATTAATAATGGTTATTCTTACTTACAAGTTTTGTGCTCCTCTATCTATCCATTATCAAAGAATTTGTGATAACATTTTCAGCCAAACAACTTCGATTCACCATTATGATCGTTGTCTTCTTTACAGGTATGGGGTTTTGTATTCTTCTAACTCACTCTCTTCTTCTATCATACTCTCCATTTCTTCCCTTTCCATAACATTTTTCTCTCCCTTATTACTCTCACATTAAAACACAATCAACTGACAAGGAGGTAATTATTTTCTATCATTTTGTGTTTGATTTTGCTTCTGTTGAAGGTTCTCTAATTTGAATTTGCAGTCAAGTAAATCAATTGGAGAAGTTGTATTCGAGGTTGTAATCAAACTTTACAAAGTTTGTGTTCAAACCGGACCAACCTTGCTTCATAGTCTACCTTGTTTTTTGTTTTTTGTTTTGTTTTTCTTCCTCTAATCCTATGTATCTTAAACCTTTGCTCAAATTATTTTTCTTTTCTTTCCAATTTAAATTGAAATGGATTGAGCTTTACAAAAATTTGGATCAATAAATTTTACAAAGGATAATTTTTATAATGAATTTAGATTGTTGTAGACATTTAATTTCTCAACCACCTAACAAATGCTTACATTTGCATATATATAGAAGTAGATGTTGTCTTTAATTTTTGCTCTACCTACCATCCCTTTATAGAAAAAAAAAAAGGCCCTATTTACTCACCCAACCTAGACCACCATAGAACCAACACTATAACCAAACCTTCGACCCTCTTTTATGGCGGATAAATTTTGTCTCCAAAACAAGAAGCAAAGGATCGGAATCGGTTTCAGATTGGCCAAAATTGATATCGATTGATCCGATTCTTACCCAATTCCACATTCGTAGATCCAAATAAATATCAAAATTGGGGCAAATCTTGAGGCTCAACGTTATCTTTTATATTTTCTGTATCTAGGTTTTTTCTCTTTTCCCCCCTTTCATGAAGGGATGAAATTTAATAAAATTGGAATAGAAGGAACTGTTTCTATGTAAATTTTATAAGTGGCAAGGGAATGCACAACTATTTCTCATAGCAATGAACTCCATCTATTACTTCCTTTTCATTTTTATTTATTTATTTATTTTTATTTTTGCAAGCATTTTTTTCTTCATGACTGTATATGATTCAATTCCTAACATAATTACTTGAGTTTCTACCCAAAAAAAAAAAAGCATAATTACTTGAGGAACAACTCTTTAGAATCCGTTTCGGATCTTGAGTTGTCAATGTATTTAAATATAGATGGATATCTTGGTATGCAGTTATTAAACCAGTCTGGTTAAATTTGTTGTGCAAGTATCAATAATAGTTTTCTTTATTTAAATTGTCAATAGTCATCAATAAAAAAAAAAATTAATAATAATAGGGACTTTTTCTTCTTGTTGATCTTGGTTGGAAATGTTAAGAAAATAAACATTTAAAGGGAAAATGAGTCCTTCCCCAAAATAGAGGATACACACTAGCTCCTCTGACTCTTTATCTCTCTCCTCGAACAAATAAACACTTCTCTACCATAAGAAGAGAGAAAGCGATTAGGAGGTGCACTCTTGGACATGAAATTATTTATTTATTTATTCATTTTTTTTTTTTTTTTTTGAATGCAATACCCACCATGGGTTAAACAAGACAAGTGACCCACTGAAGGTCTACAAAAAGATCCACAATGGGGTCAACATGGGCTCTTGGGGGCTGCACTTTTCTTTTTTATTTTTATTTCCGAATATGGAGTGGAAAAATTGATCACTCGACCTCCTTGGACTAATGCTACATCCATTGGCTAGTTGCCGCCACTACATTTCAAGGTATTTCTCCAGTTTCCCTATTTTTAATTATAGAGATTATTGTTTTATTTGTTGTAACCCAGTAGTCACTGAGAGGGGGGTGAATCAGTGAGTCTAATTTCGATCCCCAAAAATCCGTCTGATGTCTGACCAAGAAAAACCTGATATACCTGTCCCTGTTTGCACACAATCGTATACACACTCAGCCTCTCATAGGTACTTCCAAAGTGTGCACACCCATTCCACATTCCATGCACTTCAATATAAAATACAAACAATAAGCACCCACAATATAGGGTTTTTATGAGGTTCGACAATTTGTCTACATCCCCGGAGTAGTGCATGTAAAGGCTTCGTACCTACTTCATACACTACTTTTGACTATACCCATAGTCGGGAGTACTCATACCCAATTTTCTCAAGCTGTAGCTGAAATGGCACTCACAGTGCCGGTACAATGTGTAGCACCCAATATACGGGAGCACCCACTCCCGGTGCTTAACACCCACTAAGCACTCAATAAAGAATACAGTAAATTTGGACTTATATCAATGCCCTACAGTCAAGCTCTGCCTAGCATATACATCCACAACTAGCTAGCATGCTTACAGTTCATCCACAACTAACCTAGCATGTATACATTCATCCACAACTAACCCTAACATACATACATGCATATAATGTAATTCAAAGATTAGAGAATCTCACAATCGATTGTCTGGGATGACTAAAAACTTGTACTAACAAGTTTGGTGCTTACACCTTCTCTCTCCTTGGCTTCTTGCTCTTCAAAGCAAACACATCATTGCTTTCTTCTCTTCCTCCTTGGCTTTGAGTTAATGTATCATTAATATATCTCAACCACCTCTTTTACCTCCTTTAATGGCCTAAGAATATTTATCATCAAGTATTCATGTTCATTCAAGGACCAACAAAGAGGGAAAAGTTTCTCTTGCCAAAATCATGGCCTTCTTCACTCAAAATTCATTTTTCTTGTTTCCATAGTGTAAGGCTTAAGAAAACGAAAAAGTAGCAACTTGGTTCACCCAACTCTGAGTTAAAATAAGGGAGATATGACCATTTGAAGTTGGAATAATGAGATAGCTTGAAATGGAATCTTCGTAGGAGTGGCATAGGTTACACCGGTAGCATGCGCAACAGAGGCCCAGATCTGGCCGTAGATCTCATCAAAAGGTATCTTTTTATCTAAGCCGTCCGATTAAACCAATGGACAATAGATCTAAACCATAGGTTTTGAATCTCGATGATGTCATCATAACGTAGACGCTGACATCGTCAGAGGCGTTGTCAATCATGGATTGGCCACATCAGCGCATATTCCGAAAGGTTGTCAGGTTAACCCATAAATGAGAATCATTTAGAGATCATTAGATCTGGGAGGGTACGTGGGAGCATATACAACAGACATCTAGGGGGGGTAATGTGGTCTTTCGCACCTTGCACAGTTTGGATGTTTCCTCTACGAGTGACGTGGTTCTTTTTTCCCATATATGTCCCAAGATATTCACGCTTTTCATGGACCAACCATTGAAAAATAAATGCATTAGTGCTACAAGACTGGCCCAACTTAAGTTTATATAAATATATATATATATATATACTAGTATAAGGACACATGCAAATGCATGTGGCTGAGAGAGAGAGAAATACGTATTTCAATCATATATTGTATCCATTGAAGCAATTAGTGATTTAAGATGACTATTAAATTTCAAATAATGATAGACAATTACAACATATTTTTAGACAATCAATGGTAATAGAGAGGCCTCTCTTTACTAAAATGTATCTCTATCTCTCTCTAAGAGATTTAGTTATAAGCTATCGAGGATCGGTTCTTTAGTTTAGGAACCTTGAATGCAGATAAAAACAACCTTGGAGTGTCTAAAGAGGGAATGACATTGACGCCCTTTCTTTTTAAGCTCTTTCTATAGCCTTAATTACAACCAAAGAAATTGGGAGTTCAGAAGCTTGTTAACAGTAATGGAATCACAATCACCAATTTCATTATTGTGTAATCAAAAACGATTTTCTTATAAGGTTCATAAAAACAATAATGTAATGATTTTATGTAAGAGAGCATATCACAAAAATAAAAAATCAATTGAACATGATTGAAAGACCAGTAGAACATATTAATTCTTGGTATTAATGGTTTGCTTGATAGGCTCAACTATTTATTTCATAGATTTCTTTACTTGGCAATTTAAGGTCACTTTGTTACAGATATCCAATGTTGAAGGGATCTCTTTTTAGCATTTCTTTTTTTAGACAAATCTAGAGGTGATCATATGCATCCAGTAGAAAAAGTTTGTCCATTAGGAATTATTAGAGCATCTAATGTAAACCCTACGTGTTCAATTGAATATCCAATTAAGCAATGGTTGTTGGGAACTTGGGACTCAAAGAGAAGTAAGAATTGGTCGGATTACATGAAAATAAAATAAGGGACAGAATTGGAGATATCTCTGAATCTAAGATCCAACCAACTCTAAAGTGAAACCTGAGTAATTGCAACTCTCAAATACTCAAAATATACAATTTAACAGCATCCATAAACCAAATTGATACTGTAGTCACTATTAATTTTTTAAAACCAAAACCCCACCAATCCCATGTAAGAAACAGAACTCACGAGGATCACATTATTGAAAGAATTTCTCAATATTTGCGAAAGAAAAACAACGTAAATATCAAAACCTACGAAGCAAAAAATCCTCAAAATAAGAATGAGAAAAGCAACGAAGCAAAATCCAACCAGTGGTGAGAGCCTTGATTGTCCCAGCATGCCTTCATCTGAAATCCTTAAAAACTTCTTTAACCGATCAAGAATTATGAAGCCCTAAGCTCCTTTCATACCTGAGACAAGTTAGAGGGTTAACCCAACATTAGATACAATAAACCCATAAATGAATGAAGAAAATCGAACATTTAAAAAGTATGGATTAAAAAAAAAAACAAACAAAAAAATTTTAGAAGATAAGAAGTGCATTATAGGATCAAGGAGTGAAGACAAATACCTTAAATTAAATCAGTGGATAGGAAAAGAAAAAACTAAAGAACTGTATAAGAAACCTTACAATAGCTTACCTAGAGCCAAAGGAATAATAGAAAAATGGAGTTCTTAGAGCTCTCTTAGAGCAGATTGTGAGCTTTGAAAGAAAATACCAAAGAGGAGACAACTCTCTGATTTTTTTACCTAATAAAGGGGAGAGAAGAGGGAATATTTTATTTACTAATAAATAATATAAGAGACGTAATAAATACATGGGGGGGAGAGATTCTATTTCCTAATGAAGGAGAGGGAAGAGTTTCATTAATAATAAATAGGATCAGAGAAAGATTGGGAACGTATGAGAGAGAGAGAGAGAGAGAGAGAGAGAGAGAGAGAGAGAGAGAGAGAGAGAGAGAAATAATGGACGTTGGGTAGAGATAGGAACATGAGTGAGAGAAAGAAAAAAAGATTTTTGGTTTTGCTTTCTAATGGTAGAGATAGGAACGTGAGAAAGAGAGAAAAAAAAGATTTCTAATTTTGCTTTCTAATAAAAGGGAGAGAAAAGGGAAGATTTTATTTACTAATAAATAAGATAAGAAACATATCAAAAAATTAATAAATACTTAGGGGGAGAGAAATTCGATTTCCTAATGAAGAAGAGGGAAGTGTTTCTTTTCTAATAAAATGGATAAGAGAAAGATTGGGTGAAAATATTTTGAGCTATTGTTGTAAGAAACAAAAAATTGAGAAATACTGAGATATTATAGTTGATTTTTTTGTCTTCTCTGTGGTATATATAAGGAAAGATTCTATGCAGTAAAAACCTTTAAAGTCGATGAAAAATCATTGAAAGATATTATTTTTATGCAATAAATCTCTCCATAATTTTGTACCTATTTCTTTTATCCCTTTAATGCGTAATAATTATAATTAATGACACCCCTTTTTCCTCCACGTTTAGAGAGAGTGAGTGAGAGAAAGAGAATTATAGAGAGAAAATACACATTTCCTCCACGTTTAGATTTTGTAAGGGATGGAATGAGAAATTTTAAGAGCAAATTTTTTTTTATGGTATATCTCTCTATATTTACCTTTTTAATATTTTCATAATTATTTATAATTCTCTTTATGGAGAATCTCCCTCCATTGTGCTCCACGTTTTTTTCAAAGAGGATGAGAGAGAGAGAGAGAGAGAGAGATTTAAGGAGGAATATTATATGCATTTTTTAATCCTTTGTAATATTTAATTAATTATTACTCTCTCCTTTCTCCTACACGTTTAGAGAGAGAGAGAGAGAGAGAGAAATATAAAATTATGGAGAGTTTATTATTATTAATATTTTTTTGGTATATCTCTCTTCATAATTATTCATTCCATCCCCATTTTTCATAATTCTCTCTATTTCTCTCTCCACTATCCGCCTTTCTCCTCCACATTTAGAGAGAGAGTGTGAGAATTATAGAGTTTATTATTATTATTTGTTTCATCTTCCATTTTGAAGGGTGAGAGGATGAGTGGGTTTAGGGTTTATAATTATATGTTTTTTTAATACTTAATAATAATTATAATTATATGCCTTTTTAATACTCCACTCTCCCCCTTTCTCCTCCACGTTTAGAGAGAGAGAGAGAATTATAGAGAGTTTATTATGATATTTGTTTCATATTCCATTTTGAGAGGTTTTTGGTCATTTGAAGATTTTTTTTGGTGTTTTTTGGTCATTTGAAATTTTTTTTTGATAAATATAAATGGTTTTTTAGTCATTTTGAAAAAATATACCAAAAACAGGGAGTACGTACTTTTATATAGTAGTATGATATATATATATAATAAATGTATATGCATGTACATGTTAATAATTGAAATCTCATTTTGAAGATTTTGAACCACAAGAGGAATGGCATTCCTATCTTCCACTAGTGTTTAGCTTATGCCAAGTACGGTAGTCTAATTCCCAATAAAATAAAAAAATAGAAATTTCCTAGCTTCGTGACCTTACATCAGCTTAGGCCAATGAGAGAGCACATGCCTCCTCCGTTTGGGCAAATGTCATGTGCAATTAGGAAGTGCTCTTTTGCCCAAAGATTTAATTTAAAAAAAAAATGGTCCATTTGCTTTTTCCTTTTACTCTACTTGTTTTCGAGGTAATTCGTTAAAAAAATAAAATTCAAAATTTATTTGACATGACATCTCCCTTGGACTTTAACTTGAATTGTACCTTAAGTGATGGTTTGACCGGTCTTTATTAGAGCATTATGGATTTTTTTAAAATAGATTTTAGATCCCAATGTAGGTGGTGATTCTTTCATTGTTTTCTTTTACCGAATATGTGAGTTGAAGAATATTCTCGAATCTCTTCCCTCTCGTAATTGTGAGAAGGATGAAGATTCACTATTCTCAATATATGACGATTAGTATAGGTTCAAGTTTGGAAAGAAGAGGAGCAAAGATTTTGTTCATTTTACAACAAAAAAAGAAGAAGCAAAGATTATGTTCATTGAGGGAGAAACAAGAATACGTAGTAGGGATTGAGATCGTCTGTAGCGCTAGATGCCTTTTTACGCATATCCAACAAAAAAAAAAAATGCCTTAGGTTGCACTTGAGCATCGTTGATTGCGTGTCTGAGCGTTCTTGATCGTTGGATGTGCGCTACACGTCCTGTAACGCTACAGAGAAGCCCGATCCACCTAGTACAGTAGGACAGAGGTTTAGTATGCCTGAGGAAACTAGTTGTGTTGAAGAGCTAATTGAATATTCATTAGACCCAAGGGTATATAATGTGCGAAGGAGTTGGGAGCATCCCTTACTTTTGAGGATGTTGTCGACGGGATCTTTGAATGTTGAAAGGTTGGAGTTTTTTTTATTTTTTATATTTTAAGTTTAATGGTCTAGTTTGGGCTGGAGCTAGACAAAACATCGAAAGATTTGATTGTTCTTTGATTAATGAAGCTTTTTCTGCTATTGATTGGAATGATTGATTTGTTGATGGTACTGAGACAAAAGTTTAGCAGAGAACTTGAGGTTCCACGCATGCTATTATTTGCGAAGAAAAAGAAAAGTACAGCCTCGAAGATGAACATAAATTGGGAAGACAGACATTTATGATCATTCGTGACGATAAACTTTCTCCTTAAACTTTATTCTTATTTATTTATGACAAGATGCTAAAAAATATGAATTCTCACATAATTTCTTTTCTACCATTAAAAAAAAAAATCTTTTATTTTTTATTATTAACACTGTGATTGTTGTTATATATTTTGATATGTATATCTCTCTAGTGTATATAAAGCCAATATATGAGGTTAGCATATAAATCCATCTCCCTTTATTTATTAGTTATTGAGTGAGGATTCTCTAAAACAAGTTAAATACTATACACTCTCTCATATGGATTTTTTAAATTATTATTTCTATTTTTTAATATAATAATCCACGTGAGGGAGAGCAATGGACGCTTAAAGCATTTTCCTTTATTTATTGCGATGTTTTATGTTTTTTTAGAGAGTCTATATATGCTAAAGAAAGCAAGCACGTCTATTAAACATGCAAAAAAAAAAAGAAGGAAATTTCACTCCTTGCCCTGAATGTTTCGCATATTACACTCTCATCCTCTGTGATGTTTAAAATTACAATCGTACCCTGTAATGTTAACAGAGTTATCTGTTAAATGTCTTCTTTACCCCATCCCCCTTATACCCTTTTCTTCAGAACTCAACTACAGAAGCTATATACTCTCTCTCTCTCTCTCTCTCTCTCTCTCTCTCTCTCTCTCTCTCTCTCTCTCTCTTCTCTGTGCTCTCTGCCACTTAGTGAGCTTAGCCTAGAGGAGATTACAAGAATAATAATAAGAAGAAGATCATGAAGAATGATCTCTACATAATTGTGCCCAATTTCTTCAAATGTCCAATATCACTTGATGTCTTGACCACTGTTAGTTAAAACGCGTTCTCCCGTATGCTATTATACAATATGAAAAAAAATGAAAACGGCAAAAGAATCTGTTTTAAACAGCCGTTTTAAACAAGTATCCATTTTTAAAGCTAAAATAGGAATTTTATTAAAAAAAAAAAAAGAGAAAAAAAGAGAAAAAAAAGTGAAGAGTGAAGACTATGGTATTTGAGTTTTGGTTTTTAACTTCCATACTATCTATAGGAAAAAAAAATCTCATCTTCTTATAGCCCATTGAGTAAGGAGAAACTAAAATTAAAGCTAGTAACATCTCATCTTCTTGTAGCTCATTGGGCTATTTTATCTTGGGACTCTTAGAGCTTTTGGAACATTAGATGCATATATACAGGTAATAATCTCTCAAATTGCATGAGTATACTGCCGTTTTTTTGTTTCATTTTTTTTGAAAACTACGCGTTTAATATTCGTACCATTTGTTTTCATCCGTTTGCCGTTCCCTTTTTTTTTACTGTTTTTTTTATCGTACCATTCATCTTTTTTATCTGTTTAAAACTCGTACCGTAGGTTTCTATTTTTTTTGCCGTTCCCGTTAAACTAACAGTGGTCTTGACAACCCCGTTAGCCTCTGCACATGCGTCACCTAGGACCGCTTTTGAATCCAGCAAGGGTTAGACAGTGGTAATAACACCTACCCAGCTACCATGCAGCCCTTACCTAGCAAAGATTTTGTCCTCAACCATACCCTCCACCGTCGCATCCAGATCTGGTCCGTTTCCCTTACCCCTTCTTCCTCTTCTGTTGTCTCCCCTGACCAAGCCCGAAACTTGATCAACATCCACCACCAAGTCGATCAAAAAGAGTTCTAATAGAAGGGATGAATCCCTAAAAATCTTAGTCGAAACTAACTGTTAGATGCTGAGATATCAACAGGTCATGAAATTAGAAAGTAGGTCTCAGATTTACTAATTAATGTGATATAGACATACCCAACCATTCATCACCAAATTAGTATCAAAGGAAAGGCCCTCCAAATATCAACAGAAATTGGTTGGATCTGGATATCAATCTGTTTGAAGTTGCTGAGTTGATAACTCAGATCTGCAGAGCTTTTGAAGCTCCAACCAGAATCAGTAGACGGATCCAACAAGTCAATATTGTGGTTATCATCAGCTAGTAGAAAGCCTTCAGTTGACACTTAGCCATGCAAAAAATCTCAGAAAGTAATGCAAGAACAGGGAATTGATAGGGTAGAAAAGGAAAATAGAGAAGGGATAAGAAGAAGATAGGTTCTCTTTCAAACTAGGACGACGAAGAAGAAGGGGGCTGGATGCCTTGCTAGAGTTTGGCCGCCGGTGAAATCCTCCAATGGCACAGTGATTTTTTTCTAAAACCTTAAAATCCCAATCGATGAGAATTTTACTTCGAGGAAGAAGATGAAGATTATAGAAACGGCAATGTTGTAATCTCATTTGACGAGGGGTATTTTGGAGTTTAAAGTTCAATTATACATCATGATGCATCACTTAACGGTGGGCCACTCACGATCAGGGTACGATTGATAAAATCTACAACATTAGAGGAGTACGATTGTAATTTTAAACTTCATAGGGGATGGGAGTGTAATAAATGAAACATTTAGGGGAGAGGAGTGAAATTTCCTCAAAAAAAAAAAAAATTATATCTCCATTGGATTTGCAATTATTTTAAACTCTTTTTACATTATTATTTTCTTTTGATATATATAAAAAAGCAAACTTTCACCAATCTTTTTCCACTAGTACCTTAAAATTCCTGTCATACCCTTCTATTAATTGGTTCATCCCCATTTTTTTCTTTTAGGGTTGTTATCAAGGTTTCCAAGCCTTTGGCATGACTATTCCTCAAGTTCAACTGACTCCGCAATCATTGAGCCAAATCATTAATGGGATTAACTAAAAAACCAAATTAATCTATCGTGGGTGACCCCAAAAGTGTTACCAAGGTAATTCAAACACAGGCAAGACACTTCGCGCTTAACCCATGACAATTCATCAATGGACCCCTTGAGGTCTAGCTAAGGCGGTATATATATGCATGTATTATTGAGTAATTAAAACCAAGGTTCTAAAACTCGGGAACGATCACAAGAATGGTCAAAGTTGATACTATTTTAATAGCATTCTGGAACGGATTAAATCAGGCCATATCAGACAGATCTGCCTTTGTTAAAAAAATGTTTTTATAATAATTTTACCCTTAAATCATACTTGTAGCACGAGATCAGAAAAAAATCAGTATGGAGGGTCGGTCAAGGCCCATACTATTCCAAACCAACAGAATTTGACCGTTCTGTTCCGATTTTTAGAACCATTATCAGTACCGTTCAAATTATAAGAAAGTCTTTGACATTAAGGGACGAGAAGTATGAATTAAGAATGGCATCATTCTTTCAGCGAATCAAGAGTCAGCAGCAAAGAATTAAGACTCAGGAATTGGAATTGGCCCCTTCAAATCTTCAAGTTCAACTACAGCTTGCAAGTGGAAAATACGGCGGCAAATCCAATGAGGAGGAGAAAACAATGTCCCCATATAATAATAAGGCATGAGTCGCATAAGCCACATAATTTAATTTAATATAATAATTTACCACAAAAAAGAAATAAATAAATAAAGATATTTTTCGAGAAAGTTTCAACACTCCATATTCCCTTCCAAGGTTTTAAAACTTAGGAACGATCAGGATTGATCAAAGGCCGACATCAGATTATAATTCATATCGGTCAAATTTATTTATTTTTAATCAATTTATATAATATATGATTTTATTTTTGTGATGAGGCAAAATATGTCCCATTCCTCAGCACCGTTGAAGGGTGTATGTAAACCTAAATAGAAGACTGACCTGCCACTTCGACCTCTCCTCGTGCCGAGCAGCTACCTTGGCCTCTCCTCATGTTGAGCAGCCACCTCGGTCTCTTCTCATGCCAACTAGTCACCTCCGCTCGGCCAACCTATCACCTCGGCTTGGCACAGTCAAATAAGGCACCCACTCCTACATTCAAGAGACGTGATCCTTGATCACAGGGGTAGGATTCTATCCACTACACGTCATCATCAGAGGCGTCCACCCCTCTTACGACTTACATCTCCGAGATCAATTGGGAATATTCTCAGAATCACAGAGCCATTCCCCTCAAGGACTCTATGCCTAAACATGACTCTCCACAAACGCCTCTCATTCTCTCTCCATCAGCAGCCTATAAATATCAAGGTAAGCCTCCATCATAGGGGATCGATCACTTCTTACATCTGTAGGTCGGTTGGAGCATCAGGAACTATAGGGAAGATCATTCGATCAATTTTTATCGCATCACTTTAGATTATACATACATACCTTTGGATCATACATGTATATTAGAATCGAAAAAATAAAGATCGGATCGATCGATCAATATCGTTCGAATCCAGCCAATATTGACCGATCCCTTCACGAAGGTCACAGGAACTCAGTCCTAAGATGGAGGCTGGGACTGGGAGGGTGGAACCTTAGGAGTTAAAATATAGTCAAATGGAACATCCAATTCCAGCTCCTCCAACAACGACGGCATTACTACGCTACTACTTGAGTTACGGTCCCCAAGCATGAAGCACCTGCTCACCAGATATGTTTTTTTATTACCCTCCATGACTCCATCCCCATCCAACGGGATTATTTTGCAATTGGTGTGGATCGTCGGGTTAGGTAAAGGCTAAAGCAGAGAGGTAAATCTCCGAGAGCCTCTCCGAGAGCGAGGGAGAAAGCGAGTGATACCTACCTACCTGCCTTTCTTCGGATCGTCAGCTCTGCTCTTTACTTTTATACTATACTTGAAAGCGGTAGGTTTTTCACACCCGAATAAAGTGAGAGGGTGAGACTTGAGAGAGAGAGAGAGTCCAAGATTTGATTTGTTTCTCTTTATTTATTTATTTTTTTCATCTTTGCTTCTGCGAGGTCAATCTTCAACAAGCTTATTGTCTGCAAAACCAAGGCAAAGAGGCTTGGGGGATTCATCATCTCCTTTGCCTTCTTCCCCTCTTGAGTTATCTATCAATTTACTTCTGAAAGAAGAAGAAGAAGAAGAATACAACTAGGGAATCATCAATAACAAGGAAAGGAGGAGCCCGGAGAAAGCAGGAAGGGATGGGTGTGGTCAAGGCGGCGATCGGTGATGCGGTGTTGACTGCCATGTGGGTGTTCTGCGCTTCCACTCTTCGGGCCTCCACCTCCATTATCCAGAAAGCGCTGGGATTCCAAAGCATCGCTTCCGCCCTCGTTATCACCACCACCCTCGTCGCCTTCCTCGTCTTACTCTTCACCTTGCTTGGGACCGCCATGGGTGGAGCCAGCTTTAATCCTACCGGCACTGCTTCCTTCTTCGCCGCCGGCATCGGCGATACCAACCTCATCTCCATGGCCTTCCGCTTCCCTGCTCAGGTTTCTTTTTGTGCTTTTCTCTTGTCTTTCCCCTACTAATTACGACATACAGTTCCTGCTCTTCGATTGTTGATTCTTCTTTGTTTGCTTCCGCTGAGCCTGTCCTTAATGGATAATTGCGGTTTGGGATTTATATTTGACCTTCATAACAAGCATATCACTTCACTTGGACCCTCGTTTCGATGGGTCTATTGGATTTGATTCCTTCTTTTTATTTCAATTTCCTTTTCTACTTCGTATCTGTATACCTAGGACCCCAGAAAAAAGGGGGGAATACAAATTTGATAATTTTTGAACTCAAATTTGCGTTCACGTCGAGCTGTATGAAGATTTAAAATGATGAAAATGGAAAAAAGTAACTGGTTAATGTCTACAGGCAATTGGGGCAGTGGGCGGTGCCTTGGCAATTGTGGAAGTGATGCCGCCCGAGTACAAACACATGCTTGGTGGGCCTTCACTGAAAGTCGACTTGCACATTGGGGCCGTCGCCGAAGGGGTCTTGACCTTCATCATCAGTTTCGCCGTTTTATATATAGTGGTCAAGGGTCCGAGAAACCCGCTTTTAAAGGTTTGGCTGATTGCCATGGCGACGGTTTCATTGGTTGTTGCAGGATCTGGTTACACTGGACCGGCCATGAATCCTGCCAATGTAAGTAATCCTTTTTGTTTATTCTACTTCCATTTGCTTGTCCTTCTTTCTCCTTTCTGTGGTGAATCATGATTTTTTTTTCTGTCTTTCTGTGTACAATTCTAAGATCCACCGAATAGCAGCTCAATGTACCAGTTTGACTGGATCGTCCTTGAATGCTGCTTGTGGCTGGCCCCTTTTTTCCTGTTGAATTACGAATTGTTCTTCTGCTGAATGAATCATGAGATGATCTCTTTCACTTTTTTAATTGCATGTTTTGATATTTGTTGCGCACCATTCTTAATTTGATATTAATAAAAACAGGACAAATCTTCTTACTCCTCTGTCTTAACTGAGCTCCATTGTAATCCTCATTGCCATTATCCCCTTCTTTATAACAAGTAGGAAAGATAGTGCTTTTACAATGGAAGATGAAAGTCAAGTTCTTTTGATGCTATCTTACCGGAAACTGAGTAGTGCAGTTCTTGTTCGTCTACTAGTAAAAAACCTCTAAGAATCACTTGAACTCCACTCTTCTCTTTTGAATTCTGTTAGTCTTATGTGACTAGATGGAAATTGTAGTTTAGCTGATCTTCACTATCCCTATACATTTACCCACCCTAGATGGGCTAGGATTTCCAATGATCATCTGTCATCCTACCAACTGTCAAAATTGGGGAAATGATTCCTGTCAGGGAGCATAGCCTCCGTGAGTACTCCCCTCCCCTCCCCTCCCCTCCCCTCCCCTGAGATGATCTCTCTTCCTCCTGGAATGATTCCTTTACTGGGGGGGCATTCATAGGGTGTTTCCTGCTGGCGTAGGCTAAACAGGAAACACACTCCCATCAAAATTTTACTGCAATAGCAAGTGTTGATGTATAAACATGAAAGGGAAATTTTCCCTTAACAGTAAGTAAAGCTTTTCTCTACCATACTGCATCACCATAAACATTTTTCTCCCTTTTGAATCAAAGGATCATCATAAGCATTGCCAAGTTCACTAACTTTGTTTTCCCGTTGTTTGATACTTCTTTATTTTCTGATTTTAGAAGATAGCAAACTTGATATAAATTCAGCAAGTATGTTATTTGATGCAGGCCTTTGGGTGGGCTTATGTGAACAACCGCCACAATACATGGGAGCAGTTCTATGTTTACTGGATTTGCCCCTTTATTGGAGCAATTCTGGCTGCTTCGATCTTCCGGGTCATATTCCCTCAACCAGTCAAGCAGAAGAAAGCATAAAGAAAAAAGAGTGCATTACTTTGTCGTTTGTGTCAAGTACTTTTATCTGTAACTCTGTTTCTCCATTACTATTCCCTCTTTTAGTCCTTAGCAGTTATTTTTAGATAATGTGGTTTTCTGAACCTGGAAACTACAACTGTAGGTCACTTCTTCATATTCAAACTTGAATGAGTTGCCTTGTGATTTTTCTTGACAAGCTACTTTGGAAATCTTCTGGAGCCAAGTTGAGTAAATTTGCTTTCAATGGGGGGGTTTTTTGTTGTCAAAACTAAAAACTCCAAAGATCAAAACTACTCGAAACTAGAAACAGATTTTAACTTTTATCAGTCTGTGAAGGCCTAGGCAAGTCAAAAGGAAGTCCAAAAGTTTTGGGTCCGGATGTCAAGAGCTTCTGATGATCTATGATTTAGGAGAGCTAGATAGAGTGGAATGTCACAGCGGGACTCATGCTAGATGAACCCCTTGACTATGTCCAGAGCAAGCTGGATACCCTTCAGTTAGGCGTCGAGAACTAAATTACACTGCATACAGCATCACTAGATAATAAATGCTGCTAAGAGATGGTCACATATTTGTTGTCAAAGCCATTTCCTGATACAAGGTAGGCCAAGTATGTGAGTTAAGCAAACATTCAGGTCTTATCAGCCTTTAAGGTGGGGCCGGGATAAGATATAGCCTTGATTAACTTTTTGATAGACTGAACTAGTAGAAATTTAGTGAGAGTCCCCAGTGGAACAGCTGCCTAATTCACTTGGAATGGAATGCTGAGTATAAGTAGCCTTACATTCCTTATAAACTGTGCAGATGTTTGATTGGCTCTATGAGGAGAGGGAGGGGGAGAGGGAGTATTGTGCAGCACAGAAAATAGACTTTTCCATTCTGTTGATAGTGCAAAAACTTTGGAAAAAGTAGGAGGGGGGGGGTTGGGTAGATAAGAAAAAGAGGTTGGCTGGTAACTTTTCCGCCCAACTAATCAAACACTTCAATTTCTCATGAGAATGGAAAAGTACGAATGACTTCCCATTCCTTAAATCCCCCTCCAAACAAATGGGTCTCAAGAATCCTTTGTTGGAACAACCCAGGTGGAAGTATCTCATGTTAACGCTTCCATAAGGAAAAAATGAATTTACGATAGATTGGGAGTTTCCAAATAAATTTTCAGGGGAACTTATCACCCTCATATCACTGTTAGTTAAAATGCGGTTGCCGTTTTTTTTGTTTAAAACGCGTTTTCCCGTATGCTACTATACAATATGGTAAAAAACGTAAACGACAAAAAAAATCCGTTTAAAACACGTTTTAAATGTGTTTCTGTATTTTAAGGGGAAAATAGAAATTTTATAATTAAAAAAAAAACCATTCGTAGAAGTGAAGAGTGAAGACGATAAGATATTAGGATTTGGGTTTTTAACTTCTAGATTATCTATAGGAAAAACATCTCATCTTCTTGTAGCCCATTGAGTAAGAAGAAGCTAAAGCCAGCAACATCTCATCTTCTTATAGCCCATTGGGTTATTTTATCTTAGGACTCCCAAGAGCTTTTGAAACATTAGATGCAGGTATACATGTAATAATTTCTCAAATTGCATGATTATACTATCGTTTTTTTGGTTTTGTTTTTTGAAAACTACACTTTTAATACTCATATCATTTGTTTTTGTCCATTTGTCATTTCCCTTTTTTTTTATCATACCGTTCATCGTTTTTATCTATTTAAAATTCATTCTGTACATCTCTATTTTTTTGTCGTCCCCGTTTTAACTAACAATGCCTCAGATTGTCCCAAGTCTGTACGCTTGGTTAACTGCTTGCTTATTTGTCAACTTTCTAGTTTTGATTTTTGTGCAGACTAATCTATCAGAAGCTCGATTTGATAGGAATCTTAATCTTAATGATGTTTTGCACCATTTGCAAAGGGAACAATGATGTTAGGATTTTTTTTTGACAAAACTAAAATTTTATTAAGAGAAAAGATAGGAAGAGAACCTCCTAGCCGATACAGTTTGTAACAACGACGGTGGAGAATTCCACCGAGTTCGCGGCATCCCCAGCCGTAAAGCTCCTTTGGCTAACAAGTGAGCCAATTGATGTCCGGTCAGGAGTTTGACCCCCAGATATCCCAAGACAAGAAGTTGAAAGGTTTCATACAATGAAGTATGAACACGATGGACGCTAGCTAGAGAGAAAAATTTGTCTCAATAGTATTTGACGAAGTGGAAATATTGAAGGAAAAAAAAAGTAGTAATATGAATTAAATTAAGACATTCTGTTTATATATAGAAGGATAAATTCATAAAGAGATGCCATAGAAGTGTATAATTATTCCCACAGACACAGATGAAAAGGAAATTAAAAAGCTGATGAGTGGGGCCGGGGAAGTGACTGATTAAAGTTTGAGCGCCAAAGATGACGCTAAGTAGAGAATCGAAGCAAGTAAGATTGATATCATTGTAATCTTTGCAGGCATCTTTCCATCGTCCCTTCTGAAAGCTATGGCCTCATATATTGGCCAACAACTCACCATCACAAAACCCGAAATAAACAACTGCACAAACATTTCACTTGCTTTTTTTCCATGTCCTAACACTCTTGCAAACCCCACCACAAATGCAATCAAATTGAGTATGGCAGTTGTTGTGAGTGGCACAAACAAAGTTGAGGCTACCCCGAACTCGAATATGCTTTGCTCATATCGCTTCCTTAGTTCTTCTGTAACCACTTTGCTAGTCACATTGAACCCACCAGAGGCTGTAAAGCCAACCGATTTCAGTAAATAGGTAGCAGACCCAAATAGATAAGATGAGTTTCCCCTGATCATCCACATTCTTTGATCATTCCACCACTTTCGGGTTGTTCCTCCTGCTAAAATGAATTCAAGGTAATCCTGTACATATGCTCCTAAGAAAAGGAACGTATACAAGTAGAACCAAGGGTCTGAAACCTGCAATACAATACAATACAATACAATACAATACAATACAATATTATTTATGGGAACCTTGTTAGTCAATCTCAATCTGCAGTCAAGTTCAAGAATTCTCCTTTTTCTAAAAGGGAAATTGAGAAAAACTTTCATCTCAGTTATGAATTGCTTGCAGCTGTGTAATGCTGGTTTGTGTTGGCATTAACATCATCAGGCCCGTAATGGATCATTAATTACCCAGAAAAAGGAAAATGGTATGGTGTATGTGGATCTTAATTAATTTGTATCCATTGTAAACATGTACAAGTAGTAGTAGTAGTAGTAGGTAGTACCTTTGGGAACATGGAGAGTCCATTGAGGAGAGCTAGCTGTGGGATGTAGGCATAGGTGGTTATTGGAAGGCACCAAGTTGGTTCAAATCCATTGTGGGCATATGCAAGACCCATGAGCAATCCCATGGCTCGAGTGCCGTAAGTGATAGGACTGTACTTGGAGGCGGCCACCTCCAGCAGGCCAATGGACCACCTGATGTTTTGACTTAGGACGTCACTGAGAGTGAAAGGCGAGCCCCCGAGAAATGCTGCTCTTTCAGGATGGCAAAACGCTGCATTCCATCCTTTGCACTGTTGCAGATAACTAGTCTTGTAGTCTTCTGTTAATGATCCGTATCTGAAGCCTATCTGTACATGCATTTTATCAATACTGAGAAACAACTTATCTATGATCATGAATGCTTAATTTGCAGCATCTTACCTCAATGCCCCAGTTGGTCCCATGCTCATAGTTGCAACTTGCTACATGGTGGGCTGATGCCAAAACTGATTTGGAACTGATAGATTTGTCCAAGTCATGGGGGTGGGATTCTGGAGAGGAAGAGGAAGAGGAAGATGAAGGTCCCCCAAAGAAGGCTGGTCGCTGGAAAAAGCATCCACTGCCGACATAACGTGTGCCTCCAAGTCCATCCATCCCTGGTGGATCTACTTGATACAAACGTCTGTGGTCATTACCGTAGATGTCGTTCTTGCCAATCCAATGGAACCGCTGAGGGAACTGAATGTAAGCTAGTTTGGGACCAATGGCAGGGTCTGCAAGATAGCATAGCACCCGAAGAAGGGTTTGGGGATCATTGGAGTAGGTGTCACAATCTAAGTTTAGGACCACCGCCGCATTGGTCATCGTAGCTGATACACGAAGCTTCGAGACATTCATATATGCAAAACAAGTACGTACATCAATACATAATTGCCTTGATTTTTTTTTTTTATTATAGGTAATTATAAATGTGATTTTTAATTATTTGCTCATGAATCATGATCATCATAATTAATAATACTGTAATTAAGAGCTAGCTAGATGTGAATAAGCTTAATTAATTACCAGTGCATTAAGGGCACCGGCCTTAAATTGGTGTGGTGAGATCCTGCTTTTCTCTCTGGAGACATAGACGAGGTTAGGCATTCTATGGCCCTTTACGTCTTTGTCTTTCCCACTCTCTAATAAAACCTGCTCTTGCAATCCATCAATAAATACATTATTAATACATTAATACATTAATACATTAAGAGAGAGAGAGAGATGAAAAGGGTTTAACATCAATCATATAACGATCTTTTGCTGGCAAAACACATACAAGATGATATATATATATATATATATATATCTGGATCTGGTGACAAATTAAAAATAACCTGAATTACTGCAGGATGGTGTTGACGTGTGAAAGCTGGCGTCCATTTGTTGAAAGCTTGACGGTCATGTTCATTCATGACGTATTCCGGTGGAACAGACCCTCTCTCCATAACGCTATCTATCTTTACTTTCATCTCTTCATACATCATCTGGAATTAATATGTACATGTTCAAATTAAAGAGAGAACACTATTGAAATCTATCTTATAATATATATATGCAGAGTTGATCATTCGGACCTTTCAATTCATAGAGGGAACTTCCCTTTTTCTTTGTGAGTTTCGGAAATATCTCCATTCATAGGTCTGAGATCCACATCTATGAATTGAAAGGTCCGAATGATCAACTCTGCATATATATATATATATATATATATAATTGATGATGATTTTTATGTGATCGAAGGAGGATTATATTAAACGAGCACACTGCCATTTAATATGTAATATACAGAGAGATATGGAATTTTTTTTTTTTTTTTCCTTTTTGGAGTGGAAGAGACATATGAGATTAAATTTTAGATTAATGAGTTGGAAGATAATTCTTCGTTAATATTTTTTATTATTAAGAAAGTAAATTAAAATAGGATTTTAAAATCATAATTAATGGTGATTATAGCCTTATAGTTACCCTACTATTTTCATATTTAGGGAGCCAAGCATTGCCAAACTACTCATATAATGAGCATACCTTTTTCTAGCTGCCATGTCACACGGCTCATCTAGAGCAGAGAATTTGAGGGCTAATGGATCCTATGAACCTTTGAAAATCTTAGACTATATGAGGATGCATACCAATATCAATATCAATATCAAAACCAAAACTAATACTAATATATAGGAGGGTATGTATTTGATTAAAAGGAGAGATAGGCACATTGCCTACATGTGATAAATTAATGGGTGGAATCAATTAGAGCACAGCATCATACAAGAGGAGGGAGGGAGGGAGAAGAGGACAAAGTAGATGATCAAAATGGTGGGCTGTTTAGGAAACCCTTCTAAAATGGGACCAAGCAAAAAAGTTTTTTTTATTATAAATCATTTTTAAAAGGGATGGATTCATATAGCGAACCATGTAATTGGAATGAGATTATGATTGTGGTTACATTTTGTTTTTTAAAAGGGAAAATTACTCCCTCCCTTATAGTTTGTTGAAATTACATATAGATCCAAAGGTTTGAGTGATTTATGCCCCCTTTTATATAGTTTGAAAGATTCTTACAATTAGGTCCGATCCGTTAGTCATCGTAAATTTTAAACTATTAGTTGGTGACTTCACGATTTTAATGCCGAAAATACCCTTATGAAAAACTGAGGTTACTACTACACTCTTCACTTAAAACCAACAAAAGGGAAAAACCAAAAATCATCCCTTCGTTCTTCTCCAACCTTTGAATGCAACCTCCAAGATCTATGTTTTTAGTTCAGGTGGATATACTCTGTACTCTATTATATATAAACCTCTCCTTTCTTTCGTTTTCCATATCTCCTATCCTCTCTCCTTTCTTTCTTTTTGTTTGTTTTCACATAAAGAGATTTGGACTTGGAGAACATAGCTGAGGATATGAAGACAATCCTTCCAAAACATAAACAGGAACAGAGACTAGGAGAAGCACTACAACCAAAAGTACTAGTAGAAGAAGCTTCGATCCATGGAGATGTGTTGGAGGCTACAATCCTCACCCGCCTGACGTTGCTGGACCTGGTGGTGGCCTTTCGTGTTTCCAAGGCATGGCAAGGCTACGTCTCCACCTCCCTCCGCATCTCACCTCGTCTTAAGCCCTTGGTTCATAGTTTACACCCACAACCTCCATTTCACCCCTACCACCTCCTCCATCGGCGCACTCCGATCCTCGGACTCCCAAAACCTCCTCTATACACTCTCCACCACCGGATTATTCTTCTCCTCCTCCGACCCCTTCCACCTGACTTGGCACCATGTGGGACCGCCACTTGTGTGGCGCGAGAACCCCATCGTCGCTCATCTCGGCTCCCATTTCTTCGTCGTCGGTGGCACATGCGACTTCTTCGACGAGGATCCACTCGCCGTTGAGATGTATGACATCGCCTTCGGGAGATGGGATACGTGTCCGTCCATGCCATTCTTGCTCAAGGACTGCCGGAGTTGTATGACGTCTTCTCCACCTGAGTTTGGTTGCAGAGGGGTGATTTGCAGAGAAAATGCCTCCACCTTCTCCAAGAGTTATCTTTCAGAACTATCTCTACTAAGGGGTAATAGAGTCTACTAAAGGAGTAATAAAGCCTTTTGTTGTAAAGGGTATAATAGTCCTCTGATACTAAGACCATCCCTATTGAAGGAGTAATAAAGTTTTTTATTGTATAAAAGTAATAGTATACTCACATTCAATGTTAGGGGAGGAGGTGTAAATCACTCAAATCTTTGGATATATATGTAATTTTGACAAACTACAAAGAAGAGAGACGTAATTTTCCCTTTTTAAAATGGAATATATTTGTTTCCTAGATAAAATTTTTGAAACTTGATTGTTCTTTCATGTGGAGAGTTGTGGATCAAGTTTTCAGACGATCTATTCCACACAGATAGAATCCTCAACAAGATTCTTCTTTTTGGAATTACATCTATATGAATCAATCCGATACTAGAATAATTCTTGTGTGAGACCCTGATCCATTCTTTCATGTGGATAATTTTGGTTAGGCTGCAATTTCACTAGGAATAGTAGAAAGAGGACCACAAGTCTTCCTCATCCATAAAATTTAGGTTCCATTTCATCTTGCCAAGTCTAGGTATCAAGGTCATCTCAGATAAAGTTGAGAGGTCGCCTTCCTCTGTGGAAAAATACGAGCTAGGGGGAGGGGGGGGGGTGAGGGAAAGAAAGTAAAAGAGAAAGGAATCCGAAGAAAAGATAAGATTTGGAAGAAAAGATAAGATTTGAGTGTAGTAGTAGAGTGTAGAATTTGACAAATTAATAGACGACAAACCTTGATGATGTTATGTGTAGAAGATGAAGATGATGATGATGATCCAGTTCCAAAGTAGACCTCGGGGGACCTGTCAAGTAATCCATAGTCCCGGCAAAAAGGCAGCCAGTGGCGGGCGAACTTGGCGGCCTCCATGAAGGCAAACAGCGTAAGCTCTGATCCCCCATCATCCGATACGTAGACCCCCAGCTTCTCCGCCGGATATTCGTACCCCAACACCGACAGTGCCGTGTTCACCACTCCCAAGGGAGGCTCCTTGTATGGGTCAGCGGTGCAAATGAAGACGTCCACGCCTGGTGGATCGTAATCCCTCTCCTCCCCCAGTACTCCTCCCATCAGTACCACACTTTTCAACTTCTCTGGAAACTCCTGGTGGCGAACCGGACGCAGCCTTAGAGACTCGGTGGTGGCCCTCATGAAGGCGAAGACCGCATCGGCCACCATCAAGAGAAGGGAGAAGAAGGAAATGGATGAGTGGAAATGGTGGTAGAACAGAGCCACGACGGCACACGAATACACGAGGCCGAATGCACGATTCAAAGGTGTTCGTCGCATTGCCCGAGTTGTGAGGAGTGGGAGTGCCGCCGCCGGCTTCTCGTTTACGGCTGTCATCGATCGTTGTTGAGATTGTTCTTGATGATTGAGATGCCCCAATTCCAATCTAATATATCCTTGGCCGGGGCTTCTTCTTGATAGCTCTTTGGTCAGAGTTTGGCTATATATATATTATTAAGTAAAATTTCCATTTTCTCGATCCGGGCCCAGGGCCCGGGGTCATAATATTTAACAAGTGAAACCAGTTGCCTGCTGATGATCATTTGTCATTACAACGAGATAAATTGTTTAATAAAAAGACAAAAAGGGTATGCTATGGTATGGCCTACCGCTGATGAGACGAGACCATGACAGAAAATTGATGCTACACTACAAGGTCTACTGCCCACCAGATTTGACTAAGCATCTTACCGCCCTTTTTATTCTTTTTTTTAGGCAGAACTATCCATTGGTGGCTGGATCAGATTCCATAAAATCCAATCCATTAATTATAGCAAATTGGTCCTCTTTTCTCGTCACCGTCACGTGATACGGTCATTAACCCTTTTACCGTTCAAATTTTAATTTAAAGTGCAGTAAGAAGGTGGTTCAATTTCATTGTGTAAACAACCGTTCCCTAGTTGTAGATTAAAAAATTAAAAAAAAAAAAAAAAAAAAGGTACCATCCATGATCCATCCACATGAGCGGTGATGAGCCCCTACATTCAGACATACATAGGAAGAAGGAACTCACCTATCTTTATATAAAAAAAAAAACAAAAACATGTCACGAGAGGAAGGATAATGCATAAACTGATCATCATCGTGGGCAATTTCCTTATAAAAATATAGGTAATAGTCTTTTAGTTCATATAAACTCATTTAAAACTTGTTCTTGCTGTTTGGTTTAATCACAATGAGAATATAGCCTAAGTTGAGCAAAGTTATATAATTTGCCTAAATTAGGAAACTTTCACCTTAAAACATTACAATATATCTTCTTAGTATTTTTTTGTATAGGATGATTTTCCAATTTCATTTTATCGACTCTATTTAGAGGGGGAAAAAAACATTACACCTAATACCATCAATTTTGATAAAATTACAGAAAAATGTCAGTTCAAATCATGAGATTTCAAGTGCTACAATTTATGATAATGACCATCAATCTAATTAATAATAATTATTTTTCATATAGAAATTTTGGTCAAAGATAATAATAAAAAGAAGTAACTTGTTGTCACCGTATAGTGAATTGAGAAGTTGTAAATTTTCTTATTTCCAAAAAATTGAAATGCACTTTATAATGTTGGGGTACAATGAGGTTTCAAAAAATAGAAAATTGTTACACTAATAATGGAAAAACATAAGGTTATGATGTTTTTCTTCACCACTTCGTTAGGGAATAGAGACAGTGACCGGATGGTCTAATTAGTGGAGTGAAAACATTTAAACAACAACAAAAACTCAACATTTTCCCAATTAAATGGGGTCAGCTCTATGAATCCATGACATGGTAAAATAAATGCTGAAAATAAAAGGAAAAAAAAGGAAAGCGACAAAACATCACCACAAGAAACATCTCATTTACAAACAGTCAACTACATAAATCTTTGCCCTCCATGGAACTTTGTTTATGATTATACTAAAGACGAGACCTAGTTTCTGCATGTCTTTCCTTATAATAATTATTATTATTATTATTATTTTTTAACGATACATTGTTTGTGGAGTGCTTAAATATTAAGGATCAAAGAACATTGAGAAAACCATGTAAATGATAGGTCATTGGCAATATGCATACGCAGTGGTTGGACGTGGACAATATTAAATCATATTAACACTCTCTTTCTTGAAGTTGCTTTCCATTTTGTGTATAAAGAGAAGCTAACAGAGCAGGGCAGGGGCGTAGACGCTTTCAAAGTTGCAGAATATAATTGGGAAAATTATATGATTAACCACTTCTGGGCTTCTCTTTACAAAATTACCTACTAAAAGTTTCAGTTAACAAAAATACGCAAAATTAGGTTTCCCTTTACAAAATTACCCACTTAAAGTTTATGTTAACAAAAATACTCAACATTGAGTTTGGGTTTACAAAACTACCCACTCAAAGTTTTAGTAATAAAAAAAATACATGATTATATGTGGAAGACGAAGAATCACTATTTTGGGTAGTTTTGTAAACCCAAACCTAATTTTGGATATTTTTGTTAACCAAAACTTTTGTGAGTAATTTTATAAAAAAAATCCAAAAATGGATAATCATGTAATTTTCCCAATATAATTTCTACTTTTGTTGAGGAGACCCACCAATTACGTCCAATAATCCTTATGGACTGTGATGGGATACTTTTTCCAAAGCTGGGACTGAGAGCATGCTCATATTGTGACACTGATTACGGTTCTACTAATTAAACTTCATATAAAAAATAGAGACTGGTCTACTTACACTACTACTACTAAATACTCCACATATAAAACTAGAGACTCATTTGTTTTACACTATTAGAGAGACTTATCGTTTACTTTATCTTGCTCATTTATTTATTTTATTATTATTATTATTATTATTATTATTATTATTATTTTGTTACTATACCATATCAGGGGAATTGAAATTCTGAATGTCATCCTTTATGCCAACCTCTTGCCAAATCATCCTCATAGACTATGTGTGATGGGATACTTTTTCCAAAGCTGAGACTCAGAGCATGCTCATGACATGACGCTACTCTGATGTTGTTTTACAGTACTATTAATTAAACTTCCTATAAAAACTAGACACTTATATGTTTTACACTACTAGAGAGACTCATCGATTACCTTTTCTTGCTTCTTTATTTAATTTTTTTTTCTAGCTTGTTATATTAGGGTAACTGAAATTATGAATGCCAGTCCTTTATGTCAACATGTTAACTGTAATAAGAGTCCATAACCATCTTCTTGGCTCATGAATAGATACATCTATGAGCATGCCAAAGCTTTGCTTCTCTATAGCACACACATAATCTTCATGGATTCCTAGCTACTGCGGTGTGAGGATATACATTTTACAGGCATGTGACTCAATCTCAGCTGAAAGTTTGCCCTGAATAGATGACATCGTCGAATGCTGTGAAAATATGTAAATCAAAATATATTAATATGATTTAATAATATTTCAACTGACTGCATATATATATAAAATTAAAAAAAAAAAAAAAAAAAAAAAAAAATGTGGAATCATATATGAAATGCACCTCCCACAAATCTCGAGCTGTGACAACAGTTGATGGTTTAAGGCCAATGTCCGACCAGTAAGCAGTAACTTGAGCCTTTGAAGATCCTCTGTTCCATAGTACAACTGCTACCCTGTAAAAACTAAGAGGGCCAGCCCAAACCTGCATAGCAGAAGATAATTGACTATGAAATTCTCCAGGCTAAGGGTACAAAGTAATTAGCTAGCTGGGGAAAAAAAGAAAAAAGGTATGGAGGTGCTTCTGAACTGAATTGAGCAATTTGCTCCAAGATATGCTGACATATCTGTCACTAATATGTGCTTGAATTTGAAGCCAATGAAGTTAATTAAGGTTGGACTTACATTTTTGTTTTGATACTAAGGTAGGCCTAGGTCTGATTTTTAGTGGCTTCTCAAACACTAAATAGGTTTGGCCCCAAGTAATTTAGTCCCTGGAGGATAGATGAGGGACAGGCTAAAATGGTTTAGGAAGATACCTCTAAATCTCCATCCTTCTCAGCCTTTTTTCCTTGGACTCCAAGCTTATCTGTTCACAATTTATCATAAGAGAATCAGGTATTAAGAGCTTGAAAATGTCAAGTTCCTTTTTAATCATATGACTCCTTCAAATAACATTGGAAGACTTTTAGAAGCATACTTACCTTGATTAACTGCAATAACTTCTTCATTGCTAAGCAATTCAAGGGTTATTTTATCGATCGCTCGAATATCACAACCAATCAATAGAGGAGCCTTGCATATTCAGAGCAACACCATTTTGGTCAGATAATTTAATTTGATACTTCTTCAACTTGCTTAAGGAGACAATAACAAACTTATTCAAAACCTTCTCCGATAACCTTAACTAATGCCCATATACTGAAATGTGAACGGTATTCCTCTGTTGTCATGCCACCATTTCCCACTTCAAGCATGTCAGGATCTGATAGTAACAACTCCCAACTAGTGAGAAATCAAACTCAGTATCGTTCACAACATAGATTTGCAGAACAATATGGTAGAACTATGATGAGACCCTTGATAGACATGGATTAACTAAGAAATGCTTTAGTAGCTGGTCACTTTTAAAAGGGTCTTGGTGCAACATTTGAACCGAATGATCTTCACATTACTAAAAGTAATAAAGCAACTTGAGCTGAGTTTTACCATTCCAGCCGCCTGGTCCAGCATAAGGTGCCCACTTATCATTTAGATCTGCTCGAGATGTCATACTAGCCACAGCAATACATCAGTTTTTTTTTTACAATATATAAGAGAACTAAACTTGGCCGACCACATTGCAGTTTGTTAGTTGAGAAATGCATACTTAAGAAATTGCTATTTCGAGTTCGATGAAAACTTTAAAGCTGCATCTCTAAATCTCTATGAAGAAGACAAGTGGGCTTCATACATTAAAGAACAGTTTTTACCTCGCCCAGTTATCCTCAATATCACCAGTTGTCCTCCAACTATTTCCATAACTGGGCGCCCAAGTAGCTGGATCTTCCTGCCCCCTTGTGTTACAAGAAAAACCAATAAACTCAACAGCAATGCAAGTAAAATGGATGTCATGCAATTATTTATGGACTTGACGAAAATCAAATTACCATTCACACAAGGAGAAGAAGATAGACCTTCCTGAGTTCAGTAAGGCTTGACTCATCTTTGGGTACCTATCTCAAGACGTAATCAAACAATTAATTGGAACAAAGTAGCATTAGGTATAAAGTAGGATCTTAAAATAAATTAAAAAAAAAAAAGTGGATGTTTCTCACAGGCATATAGGCTAGCAGGATAGTAAGTTACCTTTCCTTTGGGCTGGTATCAGTATTGTAACAGTTATCATATTTCAAGTAGTCTACTCCCTATATGAGGAAAAAAAAATGTGACTTTTACCTAGATTGAAGTGATGAACATAATTTAGAGAAGTACCCTTTGAAGGAACTAATCACACAACCATACCCACGAGGCAAAGGTTTTTGCATCTTGTTCTTCATGGCCTAGTGATCCAGGCATGTCCTTACTGCAAGTATAGGTCCTGGACATTATGAAACCATTCATTGATAATTAAGCAACATGGACAAATAAGTTACGTTTTGCTGAGAGAAGGGCCTGGGAATGTGTCTGTAAGTTTTTATGCAACAGTATTGATTAAGAAGTGGAAACTCTATACCCTGCATCGGAGTAGACTCCAAGATTGAGTCCTTTGCCATGGACATAATCTGCTAGAGCCTTCATACCAGAAGGAAAGGTTGTGGCATTAGGAACCAAATTTCCCTGCCAGAATTCAAAACCAAAAATATATATATATATATATATATCAATTGCTCCTCATGATAAAATGTACTAATCAATAAACAAAAAGGCGTTGCAAGTACCTGTGAATCTCTATTAAGTTCAGCCCAACAGTCATCTAAAGTAAATCAATATGAAACAGCATAAGAAATTAGCATCATGAATATAGATCTCCATATGTACAAGTCGAATGGTAGAAGATCCGGGTAGGCTCAATCTGGCCCCATTGGTGGTTGAATCATGGATTAGCTGAACTGATTCCTGCGGGTGGGGCGGTCCAGTCTAGGTTCTCTAGGGTTCAGGCAAAATCCAGAACAGAATAGGATTGGAATCGATAAGACCCAATTGAGATCCCGATTCCTTTTTTGATTTAAAACCCAGGTGTTCAAACCATGATTCGATATGATGGATCTTCAAGGCATGTTTGATGGATGAAATCCACCTGGGAATTGGGAATTGGGAATTGGGAATCCTTGTTGTAAGTTGAGCAATGGGTGGGGCACAGGGTTATTATATACGCATTTGAGTAGCCTAATAGAGTATCGGTTCCGAAATAAAACAGCTGATCCAAGAAGGAATGAAAATACCTATATTAATATATTTATAACCAAGGGTTGAAAGACCGGTTGCCACCATTGCATCCGCTGCAGAAGCATGAAAGCTTTATCAGTGTAATGTTAAAGACAAATGAAACTGAAATATCACAAATCTTATTTAACTTGAAATTATATATATTATACTATAGTATGCATGTACTATGTACAAGCATTACCTGTTTCTTTAATCATTTTCTCGTCAATCCCACAATGGAAATGGTTCCAGCTGTTCCATCTAAGAATCCCATACCAATAAATTAGTCGACCCTGTAAACTACTAGTATTTATAACAGGGGAGAAACTGCAGGAATTGAAGGTGGTGAATGACTTGAAGATCGAAAACAGTGAAATTATAAGTTGAATTAATATATAAAGAGATGATGATGAATTTCCTGGATCACTACTGCTTGATTGAGGTATGAGTGTATGACTGAGACGCAAGTGCAAGAAAGAAAGAAAGAAAGAAACTATTGCAATTAATAAGTACTCTTCGAGTAACGCCTATTTTTTTTTTTTTTTTTTTTTTTTTCAGGTAATGTCATAAATGCCATGGATTAACTCATATGGATTTTTTTCAGGTATTATCTTCTTTAATTTGCGCTTTCCTGGATGGTACTGTACTGCTTACTATTCCTATTCCTCCTCAGATTCTTTCACAAGTGACAGCAGAGAACACAATTCTTTTACCCAATTAAGAAAACAAAAAAAAACCTATGATCAGAGAGATGGAGATAGAAGAAGAGCAATGAGAAAGAAAGCTTTGCTTACCCCATCTGGGGAGTTCGAGCAAGGCCGTTGTCTAATAGGTTCCTGCTTCTTGTCGTTGTTGTTGTTGTTAAATCTGGTGAAGTAACATTGAGCAGACGAGCGGCAGCGGGCACTGATAAGAAGGAGAAGAGGGTGGTGAGTATTGGCCCAATAATCACAATCGCTTGTGCCATTGAGGTTGGGAGACCCATGGTCTTGGTAGGCTCCTATGGGCGGAGGAGGAGGAGGAGGCTGGAGTACATGCTTCTGGATGGGGTGCATCATTTATATATACAGAGAGAGAGAGAGAGAGAGAGAGAGAGAGAGAGAAGATGATAAGGTTAGGTGGAGACGAGAAACGGGAAAGAAAAGAATTCAGGTATAATTAAGGGGAAAAGGACGTATAATTAGAGCGCTCATCAGCTCTCCTTCCCCGGAGGTCGATGGTCCAACGAGCCATCCAACCCCTTCTCTTTAACATCTCTTATAACTTCGATCTCTTGGATTCGTCGGTTTGGTGTATCGAACAAACCAATTGTTTTCCGAATCATCAGCTTTCTATAAAAATAGGAAGAGAGAGAGAGAGAGAGAGACGTATTGATTTAGTGAGGAAATGGATACACCACTTTTTATTGTAAATCATTCCTTTCTGAGTAGGAGATTCTCCTAATCAGATTTCTTGTTACTCTTTTAATTAATAATTAAGGATGAGGTGTAATAGATGGAACTGATGGAAGTATGGCAGACTTGGCAGTAGTTCTACACCAAATAAAAAAAAAATTAAAATAAATAAAAACTACCAGTAGCAGCGGTGGCAACGCCTGTCGGTGGTCAGTACTCAGTAGTGAGTAGAATCCAAACCCAACTTGTCGTTTTCAACGGTTCTATTTTTCTAAAGGGGGTTAGTTCACGGTATCCGTGTCGGTATGAATTATTTTATTGGGAGAAACAATTTTGCCATGCACACTATGACTTTTATGAGTAGATAATATTAATGTAAAATACCTAATTAAAGAGAGAGAGAATTGATTTTAAATCTATGGATCAAGATCGTTTTTGTACATTTTTATACGTGAATTTGATCCGCTCTCAAAAAATTTATACCCACTTACGTGGTTCTAATGCTCTATACTCAGATATAGACAGACACAAGATCACTGAGTAGACAAAGTTCTCGTATCCTTTTTATTTTTTATTATTTTATCCTCAAATTTTTTTTTTTTGTACCAATCCATTAGTAGCAGCCAATTATGGTTGGTATAGGATCTATTGCCTATTGGCGTTGACATTTTATATGTTAAACCAATTAGTAATAGCGAAACAGTATATTCAATGAGGATAGGTATATTTAAAGAGGAAAACATACAGTACCAAGTAAATCATTTCCCAAAATAGTTTCGATGCATCAAATCTTTTCTCCAAAATTTCAACAACTGGGCAGTAATTGTTGCACAAACGTACGTGACACACACGAACACGATTGGCAGTTTGTTCAGACGTTTCCCAGTGAATCTTTAGAATTAAAATTGAGCATTAATTATATGAAAATTCAAAATTAATTAATATAGGAAGTGAAGTATTACTAGTTAATTATAATGATAGGATCAAGCTTCAGTTCAAACATCACTAGCTTTGAAACTTGAAAGGATTGATTTGTGGGAAGAGAAATTGAGAGGATTTATTAGATACTCGATCCATATTGTATAAAAGAAATTTTCCAAACAATTAAGTGCATTTTTTTATGACATTTTTAACATCTCCTCCGTCCAGAGTCTAGACTTTCAGATATATGCCCCTAACATCTTACAAGTCTTTTAGTGGAAGTTGATGGATGCTTGTTGGATACGCAGGTGGAATATTTGTATTTTTAGACTCGAAAGGAAGGTGTTCCTTGATGGTGTTTTTCCAGAGATCTAAATGTTCAGACTAACTAACTAACTGACTATATATATATATATATTGACATTGAATTGGCCAAAAGACTTATTTAGGTCTTCAAACTAAAGTTTTATGGTTTCTCTGTGTGGCTATAATCTATATCGTCTGTCCTCCACCCTACCCTTACAAGTACATGGGATGAGATCCATCACTCCCAAGATTTCACACCACACAATTGTTGCTACCTATGCTAAAGTCATCCATCTCCTAGCTATGAAAGCGACGAAATCTTCTTGTCCTTTTGTAATAGACGACCACCATACATCCTAGTCTTTTGGGACATAAATTGATAATAAAACAAGAACAATTACAAAAGCATAAAATTTCATCACTTCAAATAATTTTCTCCTTCAACATTAAAAATGTAGCATAAAGTCCTCCCCGCCCTCTGTTTTCTGAAAGAAGCAGACGACTAAGAATTGCATTATTAATTTCTACAACTCTGCCTTACATTCTTCCCTCTGCTCTTTATTTTATTTTACCTTATTTTCCGAATTTTGTGAATTACTTTGACTCTTCTATCTTTCTACTTTTGTTGGATCAGTCAAGGGAAGAACCCCGGGTGTGAACTCATCAACAATGGTAACTCAAGCAACTGGTGTCAACACATACATCTTGCTTGCATGGGAATCGACGGTGGCTGTCAGGTTCCCCACAAGTTTTGTAATCAATGTCTTATGCTGCATGACACACCAAGGCACTCATCAACTAAACGAAAAACTAAATTAACATAGACAAGACACAGAAGATGTAACAAGCTGGTTGGTTAGTTGAAAGTACCTCCCAAAGATCTCTGGCCTCTACGACAGTCTTTGGAGGGATGCTAATGTCATCCCAATTCGCAGTAATTGGAGAACGAGATGGACCTCTGTTAACCAGGAGGAGTGCAACCTTATAGCCTGAAAGGGGTCCAGCCCAAACCTTTCGACACGAGAGAGAAATGTGGTTCAGTGCCTATTTTTATGATTTGGTTTTATACATTCAGAAACAATAGATTTTAGATATTAAAGTGTTAATTCATTTTTACCTCTATATCACCCTCCATCCTGACCTTTTTCGCTTGAACACCAAGTGGATCTGTTCAACATTCACCAAAGTAAAAATCTTGCGCAGAGAAATACTAGGTAAAGTTGAACTCAGTCATGAATGGTAAATGTATTTACCCTGGTTTACATCAATGACCTCCTTGTTGCCAATGATCTCCATGGTTTCTTTGGTCATGTTTCGCACATCACATCCAATAAGGAGAGGAGCCTACAATTTTCATTATAGATAAATAAATAAATCAAAAGGAGAATGTTTTCTGGTCTAGCGATTTACTTAACCAAGCCATTGTCGGGTGCCTCCTACTGCCAAATCCATGTTAGATCGATTTCAAAACAGTACAAACCATGGTACCTTAGAAATGGCCCATATGCTGAAGTGAATTATGTATTCATCTTTTGTCATTCCACCATTTCCTACTTCAAGCATGTCTGGATCTGCTCCAACAACACAACTTGGTATTAAACAAGCCTTAAAAGCAAACAATACCATATTTAATAATCTTAAAACTCCATTTTAGCTCAAGCATTGACTAATTAATGGTCTGAAATAGAAGAATGCTAACCATTCCAACCACCAGGCCTTGCATAATCAGCATAAACTTCATTCATGTCAGCTCTAGAAACCATACTGTGTTGATTGAAGCAGAAAAGGACGATCTCATTTTCTTCAATAAAAGTGTATTGGATTTATCAAAACAAGGAAAATAATATCATTAACATCACAATGTTTTACCTGTCCCATGTATCAGAAATGTCACTAGTAGTTCTCCAACTATTTCCTAACCTAGCACCCCACAGAGCTGGATGTAAATCTCCCCTAGTCAATAAAAGGATAGCAGTTATACAAGGAGTAATGATACATAAAGAGATGAAGGAAACAATCAAATTCAAATAGAGCTACCATTCACAAAGCGAAAAGAAAATTGGTCGGCCCGCATTCATCAAAGCTCGGGTCATTACAGGATACCTGTTGAAAACATCTCTAATATAAGTCAGTATTCAAAGTTTCAAGAATAAAAGACCCCCCCCTAAAAAAATAAATAAATAAAAATTCCTAAAGTTAGATTACCGAACAGTTGGCTTTGAACCACCATTGTTGCAGTTATCATACTTCAGATAATCAACACCCTACATTTGGCCAAGTTAACAAAACTTATGGTTATTTAATTTCCCAAATATCAACTACTCTGTAACAGAAATATGTTAGCAAGAATGAAGCATACCCATGAAGCAAAAGTTTTCGCATCATGTTCTTCATGACCAAGTGAACCTGGCATTGTTTTAGAACATGTAAAATACCTGCCAAATTCAGAAATATCAAGTTCATTTTTTTTTTTCCTCTCATATCTAAGAGTAGTACACGTGATTGAATGACTAGACTTGAAAAAAAAAAAAAAAAAAAAGACAGAAACAGGTCCTAAATCATATGATTTGAAGAGTAGAATTGAGACATGAGAACATCCACTACAAATGGATAGCGTTTTATTGAAATTTTACCAATGGCTATTGATTTAATTACATAGATAAATCTATTGTACTTACCCTGCATCTGAGTAGATACCTAGTTTCAGCCCCTTGCTGTGGACATAGTCTGCCAAATCTTTAATGCCTGACGGAAATGTTGACTTCTTTGGAACTAGATTACCCTGAAATTGATACCAATTTTATAAACAACTGTTAAACAGGAAACAAAGAAGTGGCTCAACAATACAAAGACACATAAATATCCCCTCTTGGAAAACAATTAGGCTTCGTTTTGTTGCAAGGGGAATGCAAATTTTTTATGTAAAGTGAAATTTATTTCCCAAGGGAAATAAATTTTGATGTTTGATTGCAAGAGAAATATATTTTTCATGTGAAAAAAATTCCACTTAAACATTAAAATTTTCATTTTCATTTCCCGACCAAAATAGGAAGAAAAATAAAAACCCTACTCACGATTTCTTTCTCTCACCCTCTCGTGACTCACCACCCCTCCCCTGTTCCCTCTCAGCGTCTCGTTGGCCGATGCTCAGTCTCTCGAGCTCTAGCCTACAGGAGTTGGAGTTGGATTTGGTAACGCTACCATTCACTCTCGGCTGCGAAGTTGTATTTTCTCGGTTTCAGGTGAGATCTCCATTCTTTCCGGCTAAAATCCTTTGGTCTCATTTTTCCTTCTCTACTCATATGTGGGAGAAACGAAATAACAAAATGTAAATCGGAAGAACTGGATTTAAATTTCATGTTTTCTTCTTAGTAATAGACTGGTTTGGGTTTAATCGGTCTCTAGAGAAGTAGGTTTCCTGGGTTTTATGTCTTTAAATAAGCCTTATCTTGATTTTTATTGGTTCTGCATTATTAACTCTTTCGATATTTCTGTTCATTCCTGTTGCTGAAAGGTGCGATAATCTGACAGATTTTATCGGGTGATTGATGAGTATATTGCTTTATGCAACATTGAGTTCTTGAATGTTTGGTGAAGTGAATGTACTGTGTGTGTTTGTGGATATGTGTGAGAGAGAAGGGGGAGAGAGAGAGGAGTGATTCTTTTTATCTATTAATCATTGTTGTGTGCACTGCATTACTTCTTTGTTTTGTACGATCAAGTCTTAATCATGCAAGCTGCACTTAACTTTTTGAAATGATGAACAAATGCATTGTTGACAATTCAATCAAACAATTGTAGTTTCACAGTGTTTTATTGAAAACAAACTTCTAATATGATCACTGATCAGACTTTCTAAAGCTCAACTAGGCTATCCTAAGCTCATATTGGTCTAAGCTTGCTTCGTTTTTACCGTTAAGTGTGGCAACTCCAAACACCAAGTGATGATAAGAGCTACAGGGAAGATGAGCTCAATGTTAGGTTTGGGTTTTTGGACTGATTGAAAAGTTTAATGAAATAGGCATAGTGGAATTGTTATATGGTGTTGAACCTCAACTATAACTTTCCTATCCATGGTAGTTGTTAATCAACCAATCAAGAGAAAGAGATTGTTGAGAGCTCTTAATCTTTTAACTATTTTGCTAATGATCCACTTAGCATTTGCAGGGTTAAGAAAAGGTGTCAGTGGCCACTAAAGAATACCTTATTTTTAATCAGGTGGGGTTGATCCATGATTCCTCTATAAGAAAATTCTTTTGCCTCTTCTAGTAAATATATATATATATATATATAGCATCTTCAATTTTTTAAAATTTTACATCTATTTTACATCCAACCAAACAACTCTGGGAAATGAATTTCACTTCACTAAAAAAAAATTCCTTCACTTCCCTTCCCTTCCCTTCCCATTTCCCTTGCAACCAAACGCAGCCTTAGGGAAAATGGTTTCATTCTTCAATATGATAGTTTTAAGGACCAAATGTACATTACAGAAAATACATATGGAAATATGGAAAATCCATTTTATACACAAGGATGCCTCATATTGCATAGTACAGTCCTCCTTTTCATTTGGTTGCTACTACCTATGTCCAAAGTTCTTGACAAACTGCATTTGGTCATTGATACTATCAAGTTAAAGAAGTCATAATCTGAAGTTTCCGTCTCTTGTTTTTAGTTATTTTATCAAGAAACTTAGGTATTTTTCAATTATTAAAACAAAATAACAATATCAGAAGCATTATCATCATCTCTTAATAGAAATTCATTGAATCTCTAATACCACTAGAAATACAGTTAAAAATAGTGGGAACGAAAGCTTTACTCTGAAAATTGGACAAAAGTCATAAATAAAATTAATGAAATCTTAAGAAGTAGAGAAAGACAGAGGCAAACCTTGTCATCACGAGATATCTCAGCCCAACAATCATCTAATAAAGGTGGGAAAAGGGAGTTAGAATTAGCTACTTACCAGTAAAGCAAGATTACACACATATATAAAGGGGAGGGGGAGGGGGAGGGGGAGGGGGAGGCATTGCACACCTATGTTTATGTACTCATAGCCAAGCTTGGAAAGACCAGTTGAAACCACAGCATCAGCTATTAAAAGCATAACAATTGTTAGAAAGGATCACAACTAATGAATTGAAAGTGGCTATAGAATGATTGAATAATTATAAATACTCAAGATATTCCATTGTCAATTCATTCTTTGCAAGTAAAGGGAAGGGGAGGGAGGCCAGTTCATGTGAAAAGGAGAGAGAGATACGTGCTAGCATCCTGTTATTCCTGCCTCAAGCGGCTTAAAGAACCTTTTTACTATAGAAAAAAAAAATAGGGGCTTCCCGATCATGTGACTCCTACACCAGCACAGGGCCAACGAGAGCATGAATAGAGGCATCAATATGAATGGAATTTTTTCTTTTATTTCCAGTGTGGGGTAGTAATTTACACCCCCTGTGTCTGGGACTCGGGCATAGGAGCCTCTTTGGCTTAGGTCCATAATATCTGTAAACAAAGTTTTCTGTCGAGAAAGTCCTCTGTGCAATAGACATAGGGATGCAAAATGATCATCGAACCCATCCTTGGGGGAGTATGCCCCTATGTCTAGGCCCAGGGGCCGCCATCGGACAGAAAACAGTTGCCCCATAAAATTATGTTAAGCCCATATATATGTTAGAACAAACATTGGTCAATAGGTTTCATTTTAGTAAAAGAGAGTTATAGGGACATACCAGTTTCCCTGATGATTTTTTCGTCAATCATGCAGTTGAAGTGATTCCAACTATTCCACCTAAAGGATATACAATACATACATACACAAATAAAACAAATAAAAATTGTTTGTTAGTTTTAGTGAAAAATTCCATTGTTAACATTGATTGATAAGAAGAGCAGTTTTTATTTTACATTTAAAATAATTAGGAAATGACTAGGAACGGGTCCCAATCAAGTTGAAATACAAAGAAGATGACCAGGAATTGGACAACCCATATCGACTGATCCAATTGGTAACGATTTCCGATTCCCTATTGCTGAAACCATTGACCACTCCTTTGTCCGTTTAAAGGTAAAAGACAAAGGAAAACCCACCGACCTTGGATGTGGAACAGAAGGCAAAGGCGCGGAGAGTGGGTAGAAAAAGGAGAAGAGTGGCGCAAAATTTTAACTTTATCCATATAAGGTGGCCAGTTCTAGTTCTATTGACAGTATTCTAGAGAAAACAGTCCCACTAGACCAAATCAAGTGAACAAAACTAATGTGACGAAGAAAGACTCAGGATTAAAGAAAGAAAAAAGGGAAGACGCACCCACCCACCCCAAATAACAATTTTTAAGGAAGGGAAAGAGCAACTCGCAGAAAGTAACTAAATAGTGATAAAAGCTGATACGGACGACGACGATCGGCGACGAACAAACACCGTCTCCGACAGACCGCTCAGCCTCGGCCCCACCCTTAGCAGAGCAGTAGATTAGACAGACAAGTCCACCACTGCCACTACTGTGCTGAATGGTCAATTCTTGACTGGTAGCATTAGAAAGAGAGAGACCGAGAGAGAGAGAGAGAGAGCATAGCATGAAGATTATAGAAAGAAATGATTTAAAGTTTTTACCCCATCGGAGGAGTGTTGCCAAGGCCGTTAGCGAGCAGATTACGTCTATAGACATAACCTTCCGACTCTAAAACCTTTCTCGATGCCGATGCCGATGCCGATACCGATACCGATACTGCAGAGACAGAGGCACACACCAATGACAACACCAACATCAACACCAAAACCAACTCCTTACTATTTCCCCTCATCTCTTTCTTCCTCGGCAAGTACCTACCCAATCAATTAATCAATCAATTTTTCAGCACTACCGGCCACCCCCTGCTCGATCTACTCTGTTTATCGCTACACCCAAGCCCCCCACACTACTACGGCAGTAGTAAGTAACAGCACTACCACCTCTCTCTCTCCACAACCGCACAAAGAGAACGACGGGAAAGTGATCCAACTCACCAACAACTGAAACAGAAGGTCCTATTTTATTGACAGAAATTTCCCCCTAGCTAGTGATTTAGGAATTCGGCGAGGAGAGATAACGTACGTGGAGAGTAACTATCAGTGTACCGGTTGAAGATTTAGAAATCTTTTTCTTCTTTTTTTAAACTAACACAAATGAAATGAAAGGGAGAAGGATGCACATTAGTTCAAGTATCAGAGCCGATGATGATTCAAACTTAACAGCCCTTCTCACCACGGTATCCTTGTTTTATCTGGCCTAGTGTACTGTCGATCCATATCCGTATTAAAAATTAGTAATTTTTTAATTACTGAAGAACATAATTAATTTTACCCGATTAATTGCTTATTCAATAATTTGAAAATATTTCAATTCGATTTGGAAGATATTGAGTTTTTAAGTGATCGTTCCGATTTCAATTTTATATTGACACCCTTATAATCTAGAATACCATCGCAATTAGCAACAGTAATCCTGGACATATCCATAAAGAGTTACTATTGGACCCTACCCTGGTAGTTCATAGAACATTTTTCCTTTAAAATTCCCTAACGTGACCATACTTTCCTCCATTTGAGGAGAGGGATAAAAAATTTGAAAGGCGCTGTGAGGCAACAAATTTATTGGATTAGATTAATTTGTTATGGGAAAAGTTCCTCTCATTGTCTATCCCTTCCTCACAACCCTTGAGGTTCTTTCTCCTTTCGACCCTGATCATCGGCATTACATTGGCGTATCATTCCCATTCTAATATCATGAAAAATCATTTCTCACAAGATAGAAAAACAAATACAACATACAAATCCAAGTTGACTAGATAGGGAGATAGCCCTACCAAGCCCTAAAGAGATGGGCCTCAACCACTAAGAAAGGGGACAAACCCAAAAAGGGGGGAAAGAACTAAGGGTGTCAATCGGTTCGGTTTTGGTTTGATTCCAAATGACGATATGATGGACCATAATCAAACCGAGAACCAACTCGATTCCGTATTTAGATACTCAAACAGATTCAATTCGGTTCGGTTCAGTTTTGGTTCTAATTCGGTTATGATTTTTGGTTTTAATTTGTTTCTGTACCTCGGTTTTAATTCGGTTATGAAAAATGGTTCCACTTTTGAACCATGACTGTGATGGACCAAATGCCATAATGGGCTAATGTTATCGACTCAGTTTTCCAATTTTTGTCTTACACATTCCATCAATCATGAGGAGTATCAATAAGTTGGTGTCAATACTTGAATAAGGTATCAAAAGAATTCAAGCTTTAAGATGTCAAGACATGAAGCTCGATGACTTGGAATTACAAACAAAAAGAAAAGAAGATGAAGTGCCAAAGAGTGGAAGGTTCAAGTGAAGAAAAAAACCACTAGGATAATTTGCTCGTTTTTAATGTAATTTGTAACTTTCATATATATATATATATATATATATGTGTGTGTGTACTCACCACATGCATGTGCATTGTATCATACTAGAATGACTATAGGGCATACATTGACCAAGTATTGAAAATCTCTAAGTGGTGAGGAACATATTAGGAAAAATGTGTTCTAGTGAAATTCTATGAAAACTACATTAACCTGACTCAAGGGAATTTTGAGTAATCTTAAAGTTAGTATAAGGAGATTAAATCCTCATAAAATTTGTATAAAATTGAGTAATGATTCCAATGCAACTAATTTTAGGTCAATCCAAGGTCGGACAAAAAAGTTATGATCAAAACACTGATGACTGATCAGTATTCCAGCATTCTGTCAAAATAGAGTGTCATATTGGAGGTCGACCAACTGGAAGCCCTGGTCAACTGGAACTATTCGAGACCATAGCCAATCGATCGGTGAAAAGTCCTGGTAGATCAGTGACTACCTGAAAGTGCCCCAATGGCTATATTTTTCTATAATGGCTCTTTCCGATTGATCAGCTATCGATGGCTGTCGACCTGTGGACCTAGAATATTACCATTTAAGTGAGATTTACTGCCTAAAATGCTCTCCTAAGCTCACCTATAAATACCTCTAATGCTACTTATTAATTAACAATTAATCTCAATTTTAGAGAAGCATTATTTGAGCATTAGAAGTGATAATTGGTCTACACCATCTCTTGAGTTCAAGTTCTTCATTTTACATTTAAGAGGAACTCAAGACCATCTACAAATCTTCATCTATATCTTGGCATTTACATTACAAGCATCAAGAAGACTTCAAAAGGTGCATTCATTCTATCACTATTGCATATTTCATTTGCACCACACCAGAGGTAATCCTCTTTCACTTATGTATTTTATATTTTACATTAAGTCTAGACTGTATTTAGGCTTGTGTAAGGACCCTTTCATCCTTAAGAGATTGTAAGGATCCTCTTATCCTAAAAAGAGTGTAAGGTGTTTCTCTACCTTAAAAGATATTGTAATGTGCCTCTCTACCTGCAAATGAGATTGTAAAGGCACCTCTCTGCCTGTAAATGTGATTTTGTAAGGATATTCTTATTCGTGAAAAATATTGTAAAGGTTTTCTTCTTTACCTATCGTACTGAAAATGAGAACTAGTGGAATACCTTACAAGTGGATTCTTGAAGGGAGTGGACTAAACTCGGATTAAGTCGAATCACTATAATTCTTGATGTTGTGTGATTGTGCTAGTTTTATATTCATTCCGTATTTTATTTACAATCATATTTGGACCTATACATAAAAAATTGTCGCACCATTGCATAGTTGATACTAGTAACATACACAATCCCAAACCTCCGATTGCCCGGCAATGCGTCATGCCAACACCTTCTGTTGAGCATGGTCCTGTCAATAACCAAACCTACAAAGGAAACAAGGACAACCCACTTCAGCTAGTGGGTGCCCACCCATGGTGTCCACTTATAGAATACCTGTGCTTTGATGCATGTGCGGCCAGGCCAACTTGTGGATTTTAAAAGAGAGAGAGAGAGAGAGAGAGAGAGAGAGAGAGAGAGAGAGAGAGAGAGAATGCGCACCATTATTTCTTATCTTTGTAAATTGGCTTATTTAGTTTAATTTGAATTCTAGTTTTGTCAGACTAATGAGAATCTTCAGTCGAGCACAAAGTTTTGTCACATGTAACGATGATGTGATTTTTATTAAAAAAAAAATAATGATGATGTGATAATTTTGATCATATAAATATATAATAAATGATTTAGATTGGCCATGTGTTAAATTTCATCCATATATCATCCTGTGTATTGGATTAATTTTTTTGTATTTATTTATTAAAAAATTCTTTGTATTTTTAGGCATTCATTTTTATTGAATTTTTATTACTTTATTTTTGACATACTCCATTTTTTTATGACGAAACATGACATATGAACATGTGATATGGTCTACTTATTCACAGAATTTTAGATTCATCCAATACGCAATATATTTAATATTTACATCAGTCTAGCTAGATAGTCTTTTTAGTCCTAGCAAACTAGAATAATAATTTCCTAAATTAAAATTATCAGTGATAAAATGAAATAAAATGAAATGAGGAAAAAATCGTAAGATAAACTTTCAATTGAGATGCATCATTAAATGGTTGGAAGTAGAATCGAAATAAAATAATGTGAAAACATTGGGACAAGATTTAAAAGGAAGGGAGTAGAAAAATTTTCAGTAATTTTTCATTTGAAGTGAAGTAAAAAAAGTAACCATATGTCTTGTTTTTAGTTTGGTACCCAACCTTTTCTATGATCATTACAGAACTTTCCTATTCACTTATAGGGAATACGGACATCTTCACTAGAATGTGTGACCCAACGCTAATGTGGGGCCAATGGGAGCCTGGCAGGAGGCATCCTATCCTCTAAGGCGTAGGCTCAAAGAGGGTGTAACGTCGTTACCCTTAATTTTATTTCACTTCACTTCACATCTTAGTATATAACTCATCTAATTCTCAAGTGAAGGTGGGATTCTATCCCAAGGCTTTTCCACTTAAGTTAAGGAAATTATGTGGACTAGTAGGTTGGCCGTTTTTTAATTGGGAAAAATTAAGAACTCTATCCCCTTGCGTGGCTCCATACAAAGACGTAGGTAGATGGAAAAGACCGCTGCCCATTTCCTAGATGTCATAGCATGGCCTCCCATTGGCATGTGCTCTGGCTTAGTGGTCACGCAAGTAGACAAAGTTCCTTCACCCTTTTTAATTATTTATTTATTTATGGAAAAAAATTCCACACAACTAAAGTACCCAGACGCCTTTGTACAATGCCTTTTTCTATTATTTTCTTTCTCCTCCCCTAACCATGTGGGCCACATATAGATTAGTATTATGAAAGATTCCATCCACACTTTCACTGTGGAACCCTCTCTCTTTAGTTATAGAGGATTATTTTTTAGTTAAACAGTTGTCTACCCTTTGTAAGATGATCTCTAATAGACTTGCGTTTCTAACCAGAAATATGGCTTGTAAGAGAGAACCAAGGTAGAGTTTGCTTTCTGAAAGAAATTACATACCATCCTATCACAGGTCCGACCTTAGCTCAGTTGGTAGAGCGGAGGACTGTAGTTGGTCGAACCTGATAGGTGATCCTTAGGTCGCTGGTTCGAATCCGGCAGGTCGGATTTTTTTAATTTTCATTCCCCTTTTTTTACATTTTAACAAAATGAATTTTATTTTGTCCTCAACAGCTTTTGAACTCATAGATTTTATTTATTTGTTTATTTTTTTTTTCTGAATGATCATAATAACCGGCTGTTGGGTCGATTGCCAATCTGTTTTCGTGTCTTAAATAGTCTAATTAGGCACCGTTATCTATTAATCGATATGTCAAAATGATATTTTAGAGTAAAGAATGATCATTTTTAGGTTTTTACAATAATCCAATGCCCTTCTATGTACGAAACTTTTTGTCGCGCTTCATTGGTCCTCTAAGTTACTTGCTTAGAGAATCCTCTCTCAAAAAATTATAAATATGTTTTATTTGGCAAAAATTAGATGGAAAAGAAGAGATGAAGAACAAAAAAAGTAAATTTTCAATATATATTTTTTAGTTAGAAATCACTGAGGATGTTGAAATCTATTTTCCTTCTTAGAAATTTTGTTAAATTAAAACTTTTGTATAAGAATTTTTTTTTTTTTTTTTTTTTTACTTATTGTCAAGCAAATGATTTGGGTACTATACACTCTCCATTGCAATAGAGTTGTTTCATGGGAGTGGGGGAGGGGGTTAAGCGTGGTTCTTTGAATCAAACACACGTTGAATAAAATCGATTTGTTTCGGGTATTTGGATTGATGGATGAATTTATCTTTATGTTCATATAGATTACTATAAACATAGATTTAGCCATATATATAACATAGCAAGAAGCCCCAAACCCTTTATTTAGCCAAAAGACACTATAGTGTTTAGAGCCCAAAAAGCAAAGGGAATGAGCTCGGCTACTTCTTGTCTACACTTCTTTTTCTCCATGCTTAGTTCACATGTATTTCGTACGCCAGCACTTTTAATCCTCTTCCCGCATTTGAATTCTGGTTGAGATGAAAGAGAACAACAATAAGCTTCTCGAGTCAGGGAAGATGAATTTTTATGTTGGGAGTATATATAGAGGACTTTCCCCTGTCTGATTGTTGTCGTGAATGAATCAAAATAAATCTTAACTAAACTATGAAATTGTAATAAGAAAGGGGTTGAACCCACAAAGAACTAGAAAGCTAAATTAACTCAGATTGAGGTAACTGGTGCTTTGTAAATCAAATTTATAGAATTTAGAATTCAAATTAAACTAAGTAAACCAATTAACAAAGATAAGAACTAATGAGAAGAAGCTATCATCAGGTCTCGAATCCGTTTTGGTATTATTACATAATTTCTGCTTCATACTTCGGTCCACTAAAACTACAAGTTCCAATGCAATCACAAAAACATAATCTCTGGTTATCCTAAGCATAACTTATTCTGTCAAGCACTATCGTCTATCACTTTCTCTTAGCATGCTTAGTTTTATTGGTTAAAGGCTATCGTTAGTGTATGTTAAAAATTAACATAAAATACTATTGTTTGAATAGAATAACTGAATCACAGAGACAAATATTCTAAACTAATTTAACTATTAAAAATCATCTACAATGGAAAATGGGTCTTTAACATCAAACAATCAAGTATGAATTCCAACCAGAAATTAAATAACAATAACTCACAACTTCATCTAAATCTAAAGATAGAAAGGGGACTTAGCCATTCATGGTGCGAAAGAACGAAGGGCAGCAATGATGATGATAGTGATGGAACCTCGATGCAATGGCAATGATCTCTGTGCAATGTTGTCCAGGAAAATCCGCTCCAAAGAAAGTGCAATGCAAGAAGCAGGGAGAACCATAAATAATAATAATAATAATAATGATAATGATGATGATGATGATGATGATGATGATAAAAACCAGCAAGGGAGGGTGTGTGTTAAGGGTGTGTGAGGGGTTGATATGAAAAGGGCAGCCCCATTTCCTAGATAACAAGTATGAAGAAAAGAAAAAGAGAAGGATGGAGAGGGATATATGAGAGAATGAGGGGTGTGTGTGTTATGTGAGAGCATGGAGGAAGAGACGTGGGAGATGTGAGAAAAAATAGGGAAAGGAGTCGTGGGAAAGAGATAGTAAAAGAGGGAAAAAAGATAGGGGACCCTAGAAGAGAAATATGGAAGGGAGAGATAAAATTGGAGATGATTTTAGGGCCTAGTAGGAGAGAGAGAGAGAGAGAGAGAGAGAGAGAGAGAGAGAGAGAGAGAGAGAGAGAAATGGTGAGGGGGGGGGGTGGGGGAGAATCATGAAAGGGAAAAAAGAGAGATATTAGAGAAAGAAACGAGAGAAAATAGGGGAGATATTTTAGGAAAAGTAGGAGAGGGGGACTCCTATTCTATTTTGGACAAAGAGAGAGAAGTGTGAGAGAAAGTAAGACAAGGGAGAGAAAAAAGGGACGTGTGAAAGAGGGAGAGAAGAAGAAATCATGTGTAAATGGTAGCAAAACGTATGTCTTGCGAGCTTATTTATCCGCATTTTTTATATTAACCGTACATATGGCATCAGGGGTAATCCGAGCCGTCAATTGATTTTAACTGAATTTTAGGGTAACCGGTTCCCAGCTTTTGCGGTGAGAGTTTCATGACAGTCTTGGGGCTGTTACAATTAAATACGATTCCTCCTCTCTCTCTCTCTCTCTCTCTCTCTCTCTCTCTCTCCTTCCCGATTCCTGCATCCTCCTCCCCTCTCCTCCACCATAAACCCACAAGACTTTCCCATCCCCTTTCCCTGTTCTGTCTCTCCCACTTCCTGGAGCTCCATTAAAGTAATTTTTAAAGAAGTTGTTGGATGCGGCAAGGAATGCTTTCTAGACTACACTCCTCATCAATACCAAGATCAAGTGAGTCTTCCAACAAATTTGCTTTCATTGCCAGCATCATCAATGGAGTCTCATCTCTTCCAGTAGGTCACATAACCATGTTGAGGTCTTCACAAAAACTCACCACTGAATAATCCTACTTGGAAGAAAGCTATTGGGATGAAGAAAGGGGCGTCCAAGTTCTACGCTGTTGTTCTTCCAACTATTGCAAACCTGACAAAACTATCATAATTGCAGAGACTACATCTGAGATCTAGTAAGAATCTCACAAATTAGGGTTTTGGAATACTACCTATTCCATTGGAGTCATCATCTCCTAAAGATCAAGCAAAGATAAAAGGGTTTAGATGTCGTATTCAAAAATCAGTCATTCGCACTTTGAAAACAAAAGGAATAAGACAAAACTAAAATCTCATAATAGTGAAGAAACCCATAATAACTAGAAGCAGAAAATTAAAGAGGATACAATCAAAAGCAATGGACTAGGGAAAAAAAAACTCGATTGATGAGGGCGGAGGGGAGAGAGATAATGGTTGCAGCCGGTTTTAGGTTATTAGTTCAACGGCAAAGGTTTGATGATATTAAATCAACAGTTCTTAGTTGAAGAGCGTTCTCTCAAATTATTTATACGTACGTACTGTGACCTTTTTTATTCTCCTCTTCCCTAGGAAATTTCAACTCTACCCTTTTCCTTTATCCTTGCTTCTAGACTGAACCATCTCCATCCATTTAGCATCAAACATGTGCACATCTCTTGAAAACACTGCAAGCATACAAAATCACATTATATAGTTACATTAATTATGAAAATATAATTAAAAGTAACAATTAAATAACCATCTCATGAAGTATGACCCGATCAATGCCACACCAATTGTTTATTTTTAGGAAAATGAGAGGGACATGAGAAAACATGGCCACAATACTAGTGTGGGGATCTTTCTCCCTTTAATTTACAAATTGAGTTTCCTTCATGGAGAAAGAATTCATTTCTCAAACCCATATGTGCTACGAGATTAAATTACATAGGGATAATTACAAACTTGTAACTTCAATCTCATAGTACCATTAAGGAGATGAAACTGAGAGAGAAACAGGGGTCTTTATTAAGGTATTGAAACAAAGTTGCAATTGGGAGGACTATCAATAGAGGCATGGGCATGAAAAAGGTAACAAAAGAAGGGAATTGAAGCAACATCACGGGCCTTCTCAATGGGTTGAAAAAGGCAACGAAAGAAGGGTGGAATGTCTACGAAATATGAAGCGACATGGAGGAACTTCGATCACTTATAGCAATCGACAGCATCTCTTTGGTCATAGAGAACCATACCTCTATTTTTTGAAAATATTTATTTTTTTATAAAGCCTAACAATACTTTATTTAATGCCCTTAAGATTATAGTCTATAAAGTCATGGATAGGGAAGTAGTGATCAAGGAATCCCAAGTTATTTTTTAAATACTCTTTCTAAATTAATATATATTTTTTTTATTAAAAAAATAATAAATAAATAGAGGTAGGGACAGATAATGAGAGGTTGCTTAATTTGTAGGGCTAAGGATGACCTTAGGAATGTTTTAAAATTCTTTTCGATACTCATTTGTGTTGATCTCAACGAGCTAGGCCCGATAGAAAAGCGGAGATGTTAAACGTATATTCTCTTTCTAGTCAATGCCTCATTGTTTTCATTTTTCTAAAAAATAAAAAATAAGAAAGTGATTGAGGAGCCGAATAGGGAGATGGAGATGGAGAATGGGAGCCGGTGGGAAATGTGGGAGATATTCTCCTCGTGAACCGCATGCTTACCAAATGGTGTCATTCTGACTCAGCCCATAACCGTTTAAATACCTCGCAACTCTCCCTAATAAAAGTTAAACTTGCAGCCCCTCCAGGTGGCTTTAACATGCTCACTCTTTAACCATCTCCAAATCACTGTCCTTCGTCGAAGTCCAAAGTCTACCACACTACCGCTCTAAGTCCATAGCTCATAGGAAAGAAAGAGACGCCCCTTGTATCACAGAGAGAGAGCGAGAGGTGTGAAGGAAAGGTGAGGTGTGGAAAGGTGTCGATGGTTTTAAGTTGAGTCTGTGGGACATAATTTTCGAAATATCTGGTTTTTGATTTCTCATATTCTTTCTTGTTTCTATTGATTGCCAGTCGGTGTTCTAAGCGTTTGGAATTAATTGTTGATTCCTTTGATTCTTTTTTTTCTTTTTTTCTATACTAAAATCATTTGAAGGGAACTCTCTGAAAGATTTTCGGAGGTTCTATTTTTCTTTTTTGATTGAGAACAGAGCTGTGTCATGGCGAACATTGACATCGAGGGGATTTTGAAGGAGCTTCCAAATGATGGCCGTATCCCCAAGACCAAGATCGTTTGTACGCTCGGTCCGGCATCTCGATCTGTGCCCATGATCGAGAAGCTTTTGAGAGCGGGAATGAACGTGGCCAGGTTCAATTTTTCTCATGGTTCGCACGAATATCACCAAGAAACCTTGAACAATCTGAGAACCGCCATGCAGAACACGCAGATATTATGTGCCGTGATGCTTGATACTAAGGTTGGTTTTCTTATATTCTCTTCATTCTTGAGTTTAGATTTTATCTTCTTCTTCATTTTAATTTTCGTAAACAAAAGAAGTTATTTTTTTTTAATGGAATGCATCGTATTTTTGCCCCCTTTTGTATGTTTGTGTAACTGTGTGTCCACCACGTTTAGATCTGTGGAGATGATCTGATCTTTTCGATAAAAAAAAGTTGGATGAGGCTTACGACTGAAAACTGCAGCCCAGAAAAAACATGTGGTATAAATGCTGGTGATATACTGTTTGAGAATGGAACTTCAGCTTTGGTGAAAATTGTAGATTTAATGATATGCTATTCAGTGGTTAAACTCTAGCGTGTGAGGAAAGAAAGATTATTTGCAAATTCTCTGATTACTTGAAAGGAAAGATTGGAAGATTAGAATACTGAAACTGTGTAGACAATCTGTTCGACGGGCTTTCAAGTCTGGAGCCTTCAGTCTCGATTAAAGCAATATGTACTGATAATTTGAGGATTTTACCTCTACGCATATATCTTATTTCAACTATAAATTGTGAGATAAGAAAGATGAGTCGCAAATTCTCTGACAACTTGAAGGAAAAATTTGCTGTTAAATGTTTCATTCGGATTTAGTGCCCTAAGAGTGCTGTTTGAATTTTCTTATTTAAATATTGTAAGAACTCAATTTTAACTTTGTCTTCTTTGTCTGCTCTTGTATCCACTATCCACATGTGCTATCATTCTGAATTTCATCAGAGGCCTCTTGTCTCTAGCCTAATGCACTGCTAATGTTTCAATTGAGCAGTGCTTTGCTACGGTATCCAGGAATCTTGTATTCTATAATTATTTATGTAGCATCTTTTCTTGGGTATGAGTGTTATGTCATTTTCTTTTTAGATCAGTATGCTAAGCATGTTGGGAGTGATTGGGTTTCCTAGATTGCTGAATGTCTCTGTATATGAATCTGAGAAACTTGTGGGCCTAAAGTTAATTTTTCAAACTTTAGTTTCTCTTTTGTGCCTCTGCTGTGGATGAGATTTAAGCTAACTAATAGTAGAATTTATTTCTGTGTTTTCTTTCCAAGGAATTCAAGGTTGCTAATTAGATATGCTTCTAATAGGCCTACCTGCTAATTTGTATGTAACAATTACTTGAAACCTATTGGTACTTTAGACTGTTAAGAGGCATTTGGCAGGACAACTTTGGCAATTCCAAAATGCTGACATTCTTATGGGGTATATGTTATAGTATGTCATGATCATTCCTGATTGGATTTGTCTGTGTGCTTATAAGATATATGTCTTAGTTTCTTACTCATGTATGTTTTTTTGTTGACTAGATTTGCTTAAAGGTTGTCAAACATTAAATTTAGTCCTCTCCTAGTTTTGGCATGTCTCCGACAGGAAGAATCTGGTGTGATGTTCGACTGCAAAATTTCAGAACTGGATTGTCCTTGATTTATAGGTCAACTCTTCTTGTGTATGGATGTTACAAGTTTATGGTATGGTGGGATGAATGTGAGTAGAAGAGAGAAATCCTCTTCTCTGCATCCAACCAGGATAATATATTTAGTGGACTGGCTGATCCTTTTTTTTGATAGTCTTCTCCTGAATGATCCACATCTGAATCACTGAGGACCAAATCCTACTATAGTATTTCTATCCAGGTCAAAGATTCTTACCTGTTGCAGCGAATACTTTTGCATGTTCAGCTTGTTTCTCCACATTATTTTTATGTTGTAAAATTATGATCCTCAATTTCTTATTTATCAATTTTAATCCATATTTCATTTGTTTACACATTGTTTGTGTAATTTACCACCGAATAGACAATTTTAACTTAAAATTGCATGCTCAGCTGCCATATTTGTACCGATTCAAATGGTAACCACAGCCAACAAATTAAACCTGACTTCTGTTTTTGTCAATAGCTAAACAATTTGCAGTCTCAAAGATGGAAGTCCTTGTTTGTGGTTTAAGAGCTTCATCTGGAAATAGAAAATTGCGAAGTACTTTTGCCATGCGCATCACTTCCTCTTCCTCTTATTGGTGTAGGGACCCGAAATCCGAACTGGCTTTCTCAAGGACGGTAATCCCATAAAACTTACAGAGGGTCAGGAAATCACAGTGACTACTGATTACAGCATCAAGGGTGACCAGGAGATGATATCTATGAGTTACAAGAAGCTTCCAGTAGACTTGGAGCCTGGAAATACCATTCTATGCGCAGATGGCACCATCACACTCAATGTCTTGTCTTGTGACCCAGGTGCTGGAACTGTGAGATGCCGCTGTGAGAATACCGCCACCCTAGGCGAGAGGAAAAATGTCAATCTTCCTGGTGTAGTGGTGGATCTTCCCACGCTTACAGAGAAGGATAAGGAAGACATATTGGAATGGGGTGTTCCCAACAACATAGATATGATTGCTTTATCATTTGTTCGCAAAGGCTCAGATCTTGTCAATGTCCGACAAGTTCTTGGACCTCATGCCAAGCGTATCCTGTTGATGTCAAAGGTATGTTAAACCCTGTAATGTTTGATTGTCTAATGGATATTTTCTGAAGGCGAAATTCCAAGAAATAGGCTTAAAGCATTGTCTATTATGCATGAATAGTGGCCTCCCATTTAATTTGACCTCTGATGGAGATATAGGCAAGAAAGAAGAGCCGGGGGGGGGGGGGGATCTAATTAGATTATACAGGTTAGCCAACTTCTCTTGGACAGTAGAAAATTTATGGCAAATTATCCTGGAAAGTATTTGTCTGATGGTTAGGATATCTTATTGGGTTATTTTACCTTGTATTTTTTGCTTGAAGCAAACTTGTTTGCCTATTGGTGGGTCCTACAATCTCTAATGGACTTTCCTGAATGGTGGTGGCCTCAAACTTGACTCATAAGTCAAGCCATTTGACCGTCACCAGCCCCAAATGGGTGGGTTGACACCTTCTCTTAATCCCTGAAGGATTCAATTCACCTGGTTTGGCCAAACTGTTCCATGGCAGCTTTAAGGATTTCATCGACCATTCAACCTGTGATCCGTTCCTATAAACAGGTTCATGCTGGTTACTTGGGTTTCCTTTATGCATAGTTTCTTTTTCAGTTACATTTTGTTTTCAATCCGGTCCTGTTTGACATCCTTGAGTTTCTATTATTTGAAAGGTTGAGAACCAGGAAGGTGTAATAAACTTTGATGATATCCTTCGTGAGACTGATGCATTCATGGTTGCCCGTGGTGATCTTGGAATGGAAATCCCAGTTGAGAAGATCTTCCTTGCCCAGAAGATGATGATCTACAAATGCAACCTTGTTGGTAAGCCTGTGGTCACCGCCACCCAGATGCTTGAATCTATGATCAAGTCACCTCGGCCAACCCGTGCTGAGGCTACAGATGTAGCCAATGCTGTACTTGATGGTACTGATTGTGTCATGCTAAGTGGTGAGAGTGCTGCTGGAGCTTACCCCGAGCTTGCAGTGAAGATTATGGCCCGGATATGTATTGAGGCTGAGTCCTCCCTCGACTATGGAGCCATCTTCAAGGAGATGATCAAGTCAACACCACTCCCCATGAGCCCGTTGGAGAGTCTTGCCTCCTCAGCTGTCCGTACTGCCAACAAGGCTAAAGCTACCCTCATTGTTGTGATGACGCGTGGTGGGACTACAGCCAAGCTAGTAGCGAAATACAGACCGGCAGTCCCAATCCTCTCAGTGGTGGTCCCTGTTCTTACGACTGATTCATTTGACTGGACTGTTAGCGACGAGTCTCCAGCTAGGCACAGTCTGATCTACAGGGGTCTTATCCCACAACTGGCTGAAGGGTCTGCCAAGGCCACAGATGCAGAATCCACTGAGGTGATCCTGGAAGCTGCCCTTAAAGCTGCTACGGAGAAGGGGCTTTGCAAGCCTGGTGATGCTGTTGTGGCACTGCATCGTATAGGCGCAGCCTCAGTCATAAAGATCTGTCTGGTGAAGTAAAATGGAAAGTGAAGATGGTACAATTAACTTTAGATGCCATTTTGTTTTAGTTCTACTTCCTGTTTGTTGCTTACGTGCATTGAAGAATCTCGAGACATTCATCCTTTGACCCAAGCTGGGTGGCTGCCTGGCCGGGTTTTTTTTTCTGTTGCTTCTGTTGCTTCTGCTGTTATCTCGTTAATCAGTTTGGATTTGGAATATCCTCTTCTATTTATCCACCCATAGTCAGCATGTTTTCCTCACATTTAGCAGATTTGATGAAGTTTCACATGCGCCAGATGGGTCTTTAAACAATGCATTTTACTGGTGCCTCTGCAATGATGATCTATACTTGGTGTAATGTGATCAGAAGGAACAAATGGTTTATTGAGTTTCAGGGTTGACTTGAATTTGAGCATCTCTCTTTTAATTTCTGAATTGCCTTCTGCAATGAGAGCTATACTGTGTAATCCTGGGCCATTGTCCCATTTTTGTATCATCCCTTCTATGCATTAGCCTGTGGTGATTTTCTCAGATTTAACAGGGCGACGAGGTACATGTGCCTGAAATTTTGATATTACGGGTGTTGACAGTAAGTCTCAAACTACGCTAGTGTTTGGCTGCCAGTCCCAAGCTTGGGATAAAGGAGGGTGAATGGTGTGTCAAATCGGCAGCTGGCATTAAAATAAAAAAATAAAAATAAAATAAAAAAATAAATTGGACACCCCGGTACTATGGTCAGAGACTCAGATTGCTTGTGAAACTTAATGGTGTTAGTTACCCCTAAGAGTTATTAAACTATAAAACAATTCAATTTAAGAAGTGGGTGAAGGGATTTTTCTCTCTATCCACTTTTATCTTAATTTCTTCACAATATCGTATTAGAAATCAAGGCATATTCAGCTCTAAGGTTTTACAGATTAGTGCTGATTTGGGTTGTATAAGGAAAGCAACAAGCATTTCCCTTTCTTTCAAAACCCTTCTTCAATCTCTTTCCTCCCTACTGTGTCGTCTGAGCAATGGTGATGGAGACCTTGATATACAATTAGTATGAACAATCCTTATGACTGGATGGAAGATCAAATGCATTTATTTGAAACATTACAAACTTCATGGTTTGGAAGTGATGAGGGTAAATCTCCCTGACCACGACCAAGGAGCGTTCGAACTAATGATGCACTGCCACTTCGGCCCCTTATCAGGCCGAGTTACTACCTCGGCACCTCATCAGGCCGTACTTCCACCTTAGCATCTCATCAGGTTGAGCTGCCACTCCGGCCCCTCATCAATCTGTACTGCCACCTCGGCATCTCATCAGGCCGAGCTGCCACCTCAGCCCCTCATTAGTCCGAGCTGCCACCTCGGCCCGACAACATCAAATAGGGCTCCCAGAAATGTGCTCTCGTCCACTTCTACATTCAAGGGAGGTAATCCCTGATCACAAGGACATGACTCTATCCACTACACGTCATCAGAGGCATCCCCCTCCCACGGCTGGCACTTTCGAGATAAGAGGAGAATATATTCCTAGTATACCCTAGGATCTGGAATATTCCTAGCATCAGAGAGTCGTTCCTCTCTAGGACTCCACGCCTAGTAAGACTCTCCATAGACTTCCCCCTTTCTCCACTCCATCAGTAGCCTATAAATACCAAGGTAAGCCTCTCTTGTAGGGATCGATAACTTCTTTTGACTAAAAACTCTCTTGAGCATCTGCTGTGGAAAGATCTGACTTAGGCATCGGAGAGTCCCCTGTTGGGTCAGCCCGGCTCTCCCCTTTCTTCTCTTCTGTGCAGATCGGCTGGAGCATTAGGAGCTACAAGGAAGATTAGCTGATCAATTTTCACCACATCAGATTAACGCCGTCTGTGGGAACCTATTACAAAAAGCTACATTGAACCAATGCAATTAAGGAGTGAGAAGGTCGTTTCCTCTATAATGTCACGAGTAAGGTCCTCTCGCGATTTACCACTTGAACATCCTCACCTACCTCCAATGGAAGATCAGGAAAATGTTCCCGTGGAGACCCCTCCACAAAGACCCCAACGAGCCCAGCATGACGTGGAAGTTACCCTAGGAGAGGGAGATCAACGAGAGAAAAACCCTTAGCAATCTCGTCAAGGCCCGTCATCTCGAGTGACTCACCAAAATATGGAAGACCAGATGTAGAGCCTGCAATTGCAGGTGTTAGCAACAAACACTTTGGTACGAGACTTCATATGTCAGTTCGGCTCGGCACTCCCTGTGCCCCGCACTGGCTCAGCTCAGCTGCCTAGGTCGACTTTGGACAGACAACCCTGAGAAGAATCACTTGACAATAGTGTCACCCCTCAAACAACAACCAGGAGGGGATTGGTAAGAACATCACGCACATTTCGCTCGGTGCCAACCCGATCTCCCATCGAGAGACACCAACAAGGGCCCCTTTCTGCCCAGAATGGGAGGGCTCGTCGTTTCGCATGTAACCGGAGTCCTGAGATACGTGATGCCTCAAAGGCTCACTAGAGGCTTGCGTCCGCGCGGAGAGGAACGCGAGAACTCCTCACAGAGGATAGCTCAGGAAGCACCACCCCAGGGAGGTCATCAAAGCTCGCCTCCTAGGCCGACCAGAGGCACATGACAACAAGGTCAGGATTGGCCTGGCAGGCACCAAGACTGAGGAAGAAGCCCTAGAAGAGCTGAAAGGGAACGTCGCTCCCTGGATCATCGAGCCCAGGAAAGAAGGGACGACCTAGAGAGCAGCATCAGCGTCTCACTGAGAGGGTAGAAGGAATGCAGAGGCAAAGGCACCCGACTAACATAACGGTAACCCTGGCCCATAATGCACTATCTGATGAGCTGATAGATGCCGAGCTGCCCCCAAATTTTGTGATACCCGTCTTTAACGCATATGATGGCACCATGGATCCCTATGATCATCTCATGTGCTACAGCTCAGCTATGATAGTCCATGGGAGGTCAGACGCAATTCTTTGTCGAGCCTTCGCAGACGCTTCACCTCATCGTCAGCCTTAGCACTACCAACGGCCATGTTCTCAAATCGTTGAGCAGCCTCAACCTTAAAAGCAAAACTCTGCAAGGACCCAAAGGAGTAATAAGTACTCTAAACGTCAAGTGAACATAAAATAAAGAGAAACAGGAAATACTTATGTCGCCCATCTGAATGTAAATCTGATCCGTGAAGTCGATGTCAGATAACTTCTTCATGCGGGCAATGTCCCTCATGGGACGGCTCCAGTGACACCAAACCTGAGCAGCTATGGGGTCCAGCACAGTGTCGTTCTCCATCAAGTCCGCCTAGGGATCTATGGGCTTCTTCCTCATTCGGGCCACCTTGGGAGGGTTGCCGTGCTGTGCATCATCCACGGGCAAATGCCTCCTCTTCTTGCTATCCGGGCCTACTGCAGTCTGATTCGGTGTGCCGGTCTACCCCGGCACTTTCTCTCTAGAGCCTACTGGCTCCTTGCCCTTGAATAGCCCGGAGTCCCTTACCGAGCTGAGTATTGAACTGCCAAGGGCATCTCCTTCCCTGGCTTACCCCCAATAGTAATTGGTGAGGCCTTATTACCCGCGCCAGGGTGAGGGGCGACCTTCGAGCCAGGGTTAGGGCTCAACGTGGCCTTGCCCTTGTCTGTTGTCTTCTTGGTGGCCTGCTCGGCCACTTCCTTCTTCCTCACCTCTGCTGCCGCCGTGTTAAGGGCTTTGTTGTCAACCTTTATGTTCACCACTGCAAAACAAAGATAAGACAAACTGGGTTAGCATTAAAGCCGAGCTAAATTTGAAAGAGAACCAAGCTGAATTAGTAGGAACCGGACTCAATCGAATCCTCACCAGGGACTTCACTCAGCTCCCACTCTTGGAGGAAGTCTTCATCTTGCAGCATCTGAACGTCCACAACCTCCCCACCTAAACACATTTGATATGTTTGGAGGTTGGGCAGGAAGAGCTTGGGAGCTCGGTTCAGCACTAAGAGTGTGGGCTTCACCCAACTGCTCTTGAAGGGGTTCCCCTCCATTGTCACGTAGAAGTACCTCTCCTTCCACTTCTCACCAAGGAAGGCATATTGATGAACATCTTCAGATCGTTGTAGGGACCATCTCTGTCCCTCTTGGTGAAGTAGTACCACCCCAAGGTGTGCCTCTTCACCAAGAACATCTTCTGAAAGACGTCCAACATCACAGTCTGGCCTAGCTTCGAAACCAACACCTCAAAGCCAAGAATAGTGCGCCAGGAGTTCAGTGTAAGTTGGCTTGGGGCAAGGCACCAGTGCTCCAGGATGGAGCTAACCAGCTCGGGCACAGGGATCCTAAGGCCGCTCTGGAAAGCCACAACATAGAGGACCACCTCGTTTCCAGAGGCGTCTACACATTCATCTTTGTCGGGGACATGCATCACCACGTAATCGGGGATGCCATGCCGACCCCAGATCAAGTCTAGAACTTTGGCACTGAGGATGCTCGGGGTGTTGACCGCGGTTTTCTTTTTTCCTTAGGATGAAGTAGAGCCTTCCCCCTCAGACTCTGTTAGGCCTTCCTTAGGGACTTTAGCTCCTGATGGGCTTGCCACCGAAGTGCCCGCTGTCGTGGCACTGGGGGGCTGAGCTGGGGCAACCGAGCTAGGATCACCTTTGGTAGAGACGATCTCAGGCAAGACCACCTCCACAGACTCAGTACCCGAGCTGCTGCCTGAGCTAGAGCTACCACCAGAACCTGAGCTATCATCGGAGCCCAGACCGCTAGAAGTGTCATCACTGGAGGACGAAGGATTCGGAATTGGACACTCTAGGAGGTTTTCCCCAAGCCTCACGGTCATCTAGGGGGTCTGGTTGGGCGAATTAGGGTCACGCACGGATGCCATATCGGGATCACCGGGACTAACACTAGGAAACACGGAGGGCTGAGCAGAAGAAGAACGGTGAGTGACAACCATGGTGCGATCTTACTTACTTGTTGTAGGACGAGTTTGAACGTGACATGCTGGAAAGGACGAGCTAATGAGAATGAGCAAGTAGGAGAACCTTGTTGTTCATGGCCCCAGGCTACTCTGAGACTCTGTAGATGTCCGCGCTGAGGCTAAGAGTGAGCCGAACTGACTTTAACGTAAGAACAAATGACAAGTCTTCTGGAAAAAAATATATCTTATTTATAGGAGAAGGTGATGGAGAATGGATGGTTGGATCTTGCTGAGATCAACGGTGAACCAAAGTAGCCTCTTCGCTTGCCCAAGGTGAAATTATGGCACCGTGACACGTGCTAGAGAATGAATGATGCACGATCACAAAAGTCAACCATTTTTAATGCTCTAGTTGTCCAAATTGAACTGCTAGAGAAGGGGGTTGGTGATGAGGATAAATCTCCCTGACCACGGCACAGTCAAGTAAGGCACCCAGAAATGTGCTCTCGTCCACTCCTACATTCAAGGAACGTAATACCTGATCACGGGGGTAGGACTCTATCCATTACACGTCATCAGAGGCGTCCACCCCTCTCACGACTTGCACCTCTAAGATCAATGGAGAATATTCCTAGAATATTCTCTGGAACTTAGAATATTCCCAGAATCACAAAGGCACTACCCTCAAGGACTCTACGCCTGAACTGGACTCTCCACAAACTCCCCTCCTTCTTTCTCCATCAACGGCCTATAAATACCAAGGTAAGCCCCCATCATGGGGATCGATCAATCACTCTTTTTACTAGAAAAACTCTTAAGCATCTACTATGGAATGATCTGACTTAGGCATCAGAGAGTCCCCCGTCAGGTTAGTCCAGCTCTCCCCTATCATCTCTTCTGTGCAGGTCAGCCAAAGCATCAGGAACTGTAGGGAAGATCATCCGGTCAATTTTTACCACATCAGATTAGTGTCGTCTGTGGGAATCGATTACAAAAAGTCACCTTGGACCAATGCAATTAAGAAGTGAGAAGGTCGTTTCTTCTACGACAACACGAGTAAGATCCATCCGTGAGTTACCACTTGGAAGTCCCCATTCACCACCAATGGTAGAGCAGGAGAATGTCCCAGTAGAGACCCCTCCACAAGGACCCCAGCAAACCAGGCCTGATGTGCAAGTTGCCCAAGGAGAGGGGGATCAGCGCGAGTAGAACCCTCGGTTTGCTACCACTCAGCATCTCATCAGACCGTACTATCACCTCGGCCCTTCATTGGGCTGTGCTATCACCTCGGCCCTCCATCAAGCCAGGCTACCAGTCACCTCAGCTCGGCACAGTCAAGTAAGGCACCCAAAAATGTGCTCTCGTTCACTCCTTCATTCAAGGAACGTAATCCCTGATCACGGGGGCAGAACTCTATCCACTACACGTCATCAGAGGCGTCCACCCCTCTCACGACTTGCACCTCCAAAATCAATGGGAAATATTCCCAGAATATTCCCTGGAACTTGAAATATTCTCAGAATCACAGAGTCACTCCCCTCAAGGACTCTACGCCTGAACCGGACTCTCCACAAACTCCCCTCCTTCTCTCTCCATCAGCAGCCTATAAATACCAAGGTAAGCCTCCATCTTGGGGATCGATCAATCACTCCTTTTACTGTAAAAGCTCTCTTGAGCATTTGCTATGGAAAGATCTAACTTTGGCATCGGAGAGTCTCTCGTCGGGTCAGCCCGACTTTGTCATCTCTTCTGTGCAGGTCGGCCAAAGCATCAGGAACTGCAGAGAAGATCATCCTCTTCTGTGCAGGTCGGCCAAAGCACCAGGAACTGCAGGGAAGATCATCCAGTCAATTTTTGCCACATCACTAAGTACTCATAGATTAAAGCTGCAATTGCTGCCTCGATGAAAGGCCCAACCCAATAGATCCAATGGTTCTTCCACCTCCACCCAACCAGAGACGGCCCAAAAGCTCGAGCTGGGTTCATGGATGCACCGTCGAAAGGCCCTCCGGCGAGGATATTCGCACCCACGATTAGCCCAATAGCCAGTGGTACGATCGTCTCCAGGCTACCTCTCTTTGGATCGATAGCAGTTGCATATACTGTGTAGACCAGCCCAAATGTCATCACTGTCTCCAGCAAAACTGCATTCCCTTCTCCAACACCGTGCGACAACGAAAACCAACCGGCCTCTACAACAAATTAAAACCCACCGCCCACCACCCATGCACCACCCACCACCATTAGTTAGTTTTACTTAATTAGTTGGTTAAACTCGATCCAGCTGTACGTGCATGCAGATATATATATATAACTTTGAATTACGTACGTACCATGCCATTTGTGCAGAGCCTGAGCAAAAGAGATGCCACAACAGAACCCAAGAGCTGAGGTATCCAGTAAAAGCAGGCTCGTACGAAGGTAATCCAACCACCCACGAGTGCACCGAAAGTAACAGGTGGGTTAACATGTCCCCCGGATATGTTGAATCCAACTGCTACGCCCACAAATAAAGCCAACGCATGGGCCAACGCCACCGCCACCTGCCCCGACGCCGTTATCGTTCGCTCCTTATAAATCTTACTTCACCCAAAAAAAAAAACAAAAATCACAGAAACTCAAATCCCGTTAGAGGTTACAAGTTATTTTGATGCATTCATGTATGGATAGAGAGGACAAGAGAGAGAGACGCACACAGACAGACCAAGAGCGAGGACTGAGCCTTCCCCAGCAAAGACAAAGATGAGGGTGGAGAAGAACTCGGAGATGATGGCTCTGATGGAATCAGGGTTGGTGGCCTCATCCGACCACCCAAATGTAATTCTGCCCGCAGGCATGTCTCCCGCCTACTGGTCCCGATCCCTCTCTCTGCCTAGCTCTGTTGCTACGTACTATTCCTTCAAAGTGCCATTAATTTTTCACTTCTTTTCTTCAATTCCTGCTCTCTTCCAAAAGGAGAGGTTTTTGAGGAACAGAGGTGACCAAGAAGAGGTGGAGAGTCGTGGTTTATCACAGAAAAGATTAGTTGGATTTATATAGACATGTGGGAGGTAGGGGTGTAACTGTGATGGCACGTAGTGAAATAGTGTAAGCTGCTGATCAATCCCCAACACGTTCTTCTTTGCTACTCCAAATCATCCGTACCTCCTTATCTCCTGCTCCTTATCCCCTACCGTTTCCCAGAGATTTCCTTCCCAGTTTCCCCCCTCAACCCACAATGGAAACAAAAGTGGAAAAACTATATTAATTGTATAATGTAAATTCCAATAGAAAAGGATTAATTTAAATCATTAAAAAAAAATTAGTTATTTCGATTGGATTTTTTTATAAGGTGATTTACATTAACTTTCCTGTCGTTTGCCCGAATTACATAATCCCTTATAAAAATAAAAAAATTATATTTAAACTCACCTAAACTAACATGGTAGGAAAAATATTAGTTTTTTTTTAAATAAAAAAGACGATTTTACCCTCTCAATAGACCTAATGAAACCCAAAAAATATGAATATTTAAGATTCAGTAAATCGCCCTCAAAGGAATAATACATATAAGAAGGAAGAAAGAAAGAAGAACAAATAATAAAAAAAAGAGAAATTAACAGGTGGAGCGTTAAAAGAAGGAACTAGCAGAGAAGGGAAAGAACTCATTCTTCTTCAAAGAATCATAGATTCCATTCTCGCTTCTCTGCTACTGATTTCCTCTCATTTCTTGCAGTCGTCGTGGATTTGAGAATCTATGGTGTTAATTGGTTTTTCTTCACATTTTATCTTGTATCCGTAGCTGGGTTTTGCGCCTCATTGCAGGAAGCTTTAGTGCAAAGCCGTCGTCTTCGTCGAGTTCAGGGCAAATCAACTCTAATTCAGTTTGTCAGAATCAAAATGGCGTAGCTGTAGCCCTAACCCTAGCCGTAGTGTGAAAGATAAAAAAAAAAGGGGAAAATCCTTCACCCTTCAACCTAGATAGTAAAAGGGGCAGGGACTAGTGTAGGGATTTCGAATCTGAAGAAGGAACATCTGAATCAATCGAAATGGGGGAGGAGGAGGAGGAGGACCCTTACAGTAAGTGGGTTGAGGGTTGTGGGTACTCATCTTCTCAAGAACAATTATCGCGACCTTCCTGGTAACTTGTCATACTACAAGTGCTACAACCCCAAATCTTGTTACAGAGGAGAAATGGCAAATCTCCAGTCGTTGTTGCCGTTTCCGTCGCCGTCGCAGGCGCCTAGAATGGATTCTTCCGATAGAAAGGGGGGACACTCAGTCCATCTTCTACTTTTATTCTAATCTTCCATCCTAAACGTTTCAACTACTCATTATATTCTCTTCTAGATTCTTCCTCTGCCCTGTCTACCATCTTGAACCAATTTTTTTTAGGTGAAACAAATTTCTCCCATTGCAAGAGAAAAAAACTGATGTCTCGGTTCTTGCATAGCACCCCCCAAACAAAACATTTTGGAGAGGCAAATGCTACCTCAGTGAATAAAGTTAGAATGGAACTGAAGTTACAGCAAAACCTAATCCCCAAATTTTTAGGATTGGAGTGTAAATCAGTTTGCAAAGTTCATAGCATAGGACTCGAGTATGAAATTTTACCTTGCAGAAATTTTTTTAAGCAAAAAGAATGATGCATACAGTCGATTAAAGATGACCTACCGTCGCAAGTTTCAGATAGGTACTGAAGAAGAAGAAGGAGAAGGAGAAGGGTAATTATGTCTTTTTATATTCTAAAATTAACGTTAGTCTAAGAGTGCTAGGTTGGGTGCGTTTTTGATTTTCAAGGTGGATTATGTAATTTTGACAAACAACGAGGAGGTTGATATAAAAAATCCTTTTTTTTTTAATATTCCAAAACCTAATGAATCATGAGTTTTCCCCAATAGTTTCCTTTTTCTCTTCCCTATATGCTCCATATGAGCTTGAAAATTCAAACTCAATGAGTTTTACATGATTTAAGAAAAACATTGTATGAATAAAAGCCCGAACTGAGTTTGACATGATATAATCTTTCCTTTAATTAGACTAGTCCTCATGACTTCTGATCAAGTTTCATATTTTTTAACCTACTCAAATGACTTGTTCAAGGGCTCATTTGATAACGTTTCTGTGTCAAAAAATGATAGAAACATTAATTTTTGTTTCTGAAAATAGAAACGAAATTTAAGGTGTTTGATAAATCTTATTCTAGAAACGTTTCTGTGTCAATAAAAAAAAAAAAAAAAAAAAAAAATGCATCCTTCATCCATCATCTTCTCTGCTCTTCTGATCCTCACTCTCTGCAAATCTAGTTCAAGCATTCAAAAAAGGCATCCTTCATCTTCTCAAATGTAACAGGTGAACCAAACAAAGAAAAACCCATGACTAGGGCTTAGACAGAGCAACATTCAATATTGAAACTCAAAACTGGAAGGATCCATCTATTCTACATCATTGCACTTCAAATAGCCAAAGATCGACTCAACAAAGAGCCAAAAAATGGTTTCCATACTCGAATTCATTTTGAGAAAATTAATCTTGAAAAATACTACCTAAAAAATACCAAAACCATATCTAGAAGCGATGAAATGAAACCCTAGTAAAACCTCTCCAAGTCCTCTGTTCTCCTCATCTTCTCTTCCTCTCTCGTGTTGCAGACAGAAATCGAGTCGTTTGAGGTTGAGATTCACAGTGTCTGTGCACACCCTGAAGTCTTCCTCGGCTTGTGGCGAAAGAGTACCTTCTCCAATGGCTTCAGTTCTCTTTCAGGAGATGCAGTAGGACCTGGTTGCTGCCGACCACTCCCCATCCACTACCTTCGCCTAAACAGCCTACCATGATACTTTCCCCAAGTTCCATGGGTTTCTTCCTCCCCTCTGTCTCTGCATACGCTGAGGATTCCATCCCTCTTATCGTCTGCAAACCTCCACCTTCAAAGGCCCCCTACTCTATGCACCACCATCGTGTTGCTACTGTCCTCTTTCGAAATAAGAAGGACGATTTTTTATCGAGGGATGGGTCTTTTGTTGAGTGGAAATTGTTTCCGGAAATGACGAAACGTGTTAAACTTGTTTGGTCAAAAGCGGTTCTTGAACCATAAATCAAAATAAATTTCTATTTCTATTCTTAAAAATAGGTGAAACGAAATAGATTTATCAAACGCTTTTGTTCCTGTTTCTCTGTTTCTTGAAACAGAAAAATCACAGAAACAGCTGAAACGCACCGTTATCAAACGGGCCCAAGTCTACAAAAAAAAAAAAAAAAAATGACTTGTCCAAGTCAAAACCTGATTTTCTAACTATAATATAAACATTAATTGTCATATAAACCATTTGATTTTTTCAATCAATTCACTTCTTTCCATGTGGCAAATTTGAAGAATGGGAGTACTTTCATAAAATAGAGGTTTTAGACTTGGGCTGACCGCTTGAGTGACTAAAAATACATGAAACCGTATCATTGGGTTATAAACATCTTATGTTTATCTCATTAGTCTAGTTTCAGTCCAGAATAGTAGAAAGTCAATAATTAGTAAAAGGTTTCACTATGATGATATCTCTGATGTTACTTGTGTAAATTTCGTAACTTTAAACTTGAAGGATCAGGTACTTTTGCAAACAATGCATACTGAAGAGAGCTCTTTACAAACCCTCTCATTTGTGTCATTGGGTTATAAATAACCTTAAGGAGAGATACTTTCCTGTTTTTTTCCTTGATCAATAAGGGTGAGAGTATAATAATGACTCAAAGGTCCAATCAAATGGTCTAAGTAATGTGGCCTTGATGGCAAGGATGGACTAGTACTAGCTTGAGGCTCTTGTCATAATCTGGGCCTGAGTGAGAGTTAGGTCGTTTTTATAACATCTTCCACTCAATATCTTGGGAAAGAGATCCGTACTGGTCATGTGCCTTTACATCTAAGACATTGGGGGTGGCAAAGACCATCCAGCCCCCTAGTTGGATATCTATGTGCCCCCCTTAGTTGGTCTCCATGCTTTTGCAGTGGTCATGCGATCAAGTAGTCATCCTCAACTCCATTGTTTTATAGTTCATTTATAGGCCATAATTCGTGATTTCTTCGAATTTGATTAAAAAAAGCGAAACATTCGGACGAACAGACTTATAACCGAATAATTCGTAAATCGCCAACTGAATAGAGAGGTTCTCAGATCTATGGTGAGGTTCTCTTATTTTCAATGCTGCAACAAAAATCTTCAAGCTTTTCTCTTCTCTTAAGAATTTTCGAAAATTTCCGATTCTTAAGAGTTAACACTCCAATCTGATCTTTGTTCCTCACAAATCTTTAAAGTCATGGAGGTAGTTTAGCTCAAGATCGTTCTTTCACTTCTTTCCGCTGCTTTTCTGATCATCTCTTCGATTCAAGCCAAGGCAGTTCGCTATTGTGGAGAGTTTCTCTTGTTGTCAAGATGTTTTCTTTTTTTCTTTTTATTTAAATTCAAAAATGGATTTCTATGCAGTTTTGATTTCTCAGCCATATATCAGAATTTGAGCCTTGGAAATCGTTTTTGTGTTAAATTATTGGTATCTGTTTGAATTTTGAAGTGATAATACTTTTTCTTCCTTCAGTTGGTAATGTTCTGCTCATCAGCGATTTGGTGAAGACACCAGCGGGGATCTTACTCTGCATGAACACTGGTGAAATCATTTCTCAGCCTCTTTGCTTGGAAAGATTGTCTTTTCTGTTTGACCGAATCGATGATTTTTGTGTAGTTTTTGTGGAAAGATTGCTTCTTCTCTTAATACTTAAAATCGATGAATTTATTTAATAATAGTTGGTGGTGGAGTGAATTCGTTGCTGATTCATGCTAGGGCTTGTTAATTGAGTGCAGAACTGCAGATAGGAAAAGTAACTATGCCATTAAGGTGTTTGGAGTTGAGATGTCTCCTGGTCCTATGGTGAGAGGCGAGCCTGCTACCTTTAGCATCATTGCATCAACAGGGCTGGGGTCCGATACTGACCATTTTAGGTCCATATTGAAGCCCATCCACTCAAATACATAATTACTCCAATAAGCCATGATACTTGATATAATAAATTATAAAAATGATATCCGAATTTTTTGTCTGACTTTTATTTTTACAAACCAATATTTCTCAAATCTGAATCTAAATTCGATTATTATTTTGCCTACTTTTTGACCGCTTTTTTGACCGAACTCATTAATTAATCGACTGAGTTATTCCGAATAATTCTTCATCCGAATAATTCCCGAATCTGAATTTGCTAACTAGGTTTATAGGAAAGGATTCTCTTAGCAAGTTGGATGGATGAACACACCAAGAAGATGCATTGGAATAATTTCATATATAGAAAAACAAAATGGTCATTTCATAAGGTGGAAAAAAAATTAAAGAATAATAACAGTGTAGCCTCCCCTGACACCTTGGAGAGCTTTTTTTCTTTATGTATTAACTGTTTGGCTAAACTCATCAAAGTTTTCGTTCGTGGTACGAATATCGATACGGATTAGCCCTATAGTTTCTATAAAGCTGATTTAAAAGAAAAAAAAAGCCTACGTGTCAATACCAATTACTTAAATCCATGGAACTCAATCAAACTCTTTAGTTTTGATCACCCAAAGAAATTAAAATCACTTAAACTATAGAATTCTATGTTACACTCAATCAAACTCTTAGTTTTGATCACTGAAAAAAAATAAAAAATATAGTAAATAGAATTCTATGTTACACTTTTTTTTTTTTAATCCACCCATCTCTTATCCCTTGAAAAGTTAAACATCTGTCTCTCTCTCTGATATATTTCTCCTAATTTGGTAGGATTCTAAATAAAGGAAGGGATCCATCAATCCCTTGGTATCGGAGCAGCTATTTCCACCTACTTAGCCAGTTCTAGGCCAAACATTATGTTTCATTTCATGGAAACCTCTTGTAAATGGAATCTAATCCGGACCTAGCAGAACAAAATTTTGAAATAGCTGTTCCCCCTCAACAACTCTGAATCATAGATTTGTTGTATCAAAGAATTGAACTTCGATTCAATTTCCCAACGAAGGTTTGGATTATTAAATATGCAATCATAAGGCAAAGAAAATAATTTTCAGCTACGTTTGCAAAGAATTTGCAACTCTCAACGTTTTTTTCAACTTTGTGATTAGTCTGTTACGCTCACGATGAAGGCTGAAGCTCACAGAATTTGTGAGTTCAGGAGATTCTCACTATTTAAGATTGTCAACATATGCCTCTCATATAAGTGAATTCTGGAATAGTCAAGCCAAGGTCTTTTGCTACCCAACCATTGGAACCCAATTATATAACAATTAATGTTAATAACAAACAAAATGATCGAGTACAGAAATGGAGAGGCTTCAACACTTGATGATCTGAAAGTAGATTACAGAAAGGATGAAATTACAAATGAAGGAAACTTAATGGAGGGTATGTATGTTTTCAGGGTAGTTTTGGTTACAATTGCACGAAGGGGGGGAGCTTCTTGACAATGGTCAATAACTCGTTTTTTCTTCTTTTCCCATGAAATTTGGCCAGTTACCCAGCACCAAGTGGGAGCCAATATTGAATATTGAGTTGAGCCTCAAATCTGTACTCATCAGCATCAAGCAAGAAGAAGCCACTGGAAGTGAAAGATCAAATTATCACTCACTCTACATCTTCTACTTCATTCTCTCAAATTGCTTCTTTTTTCCTCAAATCTCTTCAATTTTTCTCAACACTTCACTCATCCTCGGACGTTTCTCCGGTTCAATAGCTGTACAGTCGAGTGCGATTTCTGTGAGCCTGAACATCTCACAGTGGCCTTCTTCTGTTGCTACTAACTCTATGTCCAATACATCTGTTGACCAGTCATCGTTAACAACCTCCCTTGCCCATTCTGCAAGATCATTTGGCACATCATCATTTCCCGGTGAAGATGCCTCTGGTATCCGTCCAGTGATGACCTCTAGAAGTACTATGCCAAAGCAGTAGACATCGGTTTTGTGGGTCAGTTTCTGAGCTTGGGAGAATTCTGGTGTTCGTCCAGCGGCAAGCATCTCAGAGGATTTACGAGATGATAGCAGTGGCAGGAATCCAAAATCAGTGAGCTTAGGATGGTATTTTTGATGTTTGAGATCGATTAGAATGTTTGAGGATTTGAGGTTGGCATGGGGAACCTTGTGAGAAGGCATGGATTGGTGAAGGAAATTCAGGCCCTCAGCTACACCTCTGACAATTGACAATCTTGTACTCCACTTCACTGGAGTTCTTCTTTCCATTCTGTTTCCTATGACAACCAAATATTTGAATTTTTAACAAACTGGTTAGGCCCATATTTTTATATCAATCTATCAGCATCTGATGTTAAAAAATATGCATCATGCTTTGATATTAGAGTGGTCATGTTCCTTGTACCATTGTGAATGAGATTATGATCGATGAACTTCTTTTTTAAGGGTTTCACAAATTTTCTTTACCTAAGCAATGAGAACTTAGTTTTTAATAATTATGAATAATTAGACCAAAGGAAGAAAATTTTACCATGTAAAAGCTCAAACAAGCTGCCATGGTTGACATATTCATAGACAATGAGCTTCTCATCCTTGGAATAGTAGAAAGATATGATCTCCACTAAGTTTTCATGCCTTTTCTTTCCCAGCAACTGCATCTGTTGAACAAAATCCTTGTTACTTATTAACTTATTGATGTCCTCGAGCCTTTTTACTGTTAAAACTGATCCACACTCCAGGGTTGCTTTATATGTACTTCCTAATTTGCCCGTCCCCAATTGTTCTGAAGAAGCTCCCAGAAGATCATCCAGATCAAAGACTGGTCTGTCTTTGTCTATAAAATCCAATTCTACTGTTCTTTCAGGGTCTCTCCTGTTTCTGAAGATTTGCCTTTTCTTTTCCACCCGCTCTATAAAACCTTCTCCTGTCACCAGAAGGAAAATACAGAATTCCAAATCCCACAAGTTAGTGAAATAGTAATAAACTTTTATGAGATATATTAAATAGGGTTCACAGATGCAGCAACTTGTAGTGTGTTTCATGTTCTGCAATTCTTCCAAACTCTCTTTGGAAAAGAAAAAAAATTGAAGTGTTTTTAATCATTCCAAAAAACTTGAACAATGAAGAAAAGACATACCAGAAAAATGCTCCACATTTCTTTTTCTGTTCACTGTCTTACGGTACCACAATATGGTAAGCGAGACCACAGTGAGAAGCGCAACCGCCACAACTGCTATCGAAACTGTAATCCGTACTATGACAACTTTGTCACTCTTCCCCGATGGACTAGAAGGACTTGGGGAAGGAAGCGTTGGACTGACTGGATCAGGAATAATAGGACATGACTGTTTCAACGGGTTCCCACAAAGTTGTGAATTATAGTCAAAGGAACTCAAGGGAAACCTTTGAAGAATGGGGGTTTTAGGTATCAAGCCTTGAAGGAGATTATATGAAACATTGAAGACTGTTAAGTTGGATTGATTAAAAGGTGGGATATTCCCTGTAAGAGTATTCTCTTGCAGCTCTAGCGTAGCTAATAATGGCAAGTTGATTAACTTTGGTGGGATTGAACCTGAGAAGCGGTTATGGGAGAGGATGATGTATTGCAGGTGGTCAAGATTTGTAAAATTGGGAAGAAAGCCAAAGAGTGAATTGTCTCGCAAGCTAAGTCTACTCAAGAAAGTAAGGTTTTGAAGAAACATTGGCGGTAAGGAACCTGTCAACTGGATCCCATCCAGGGAAATTTGGATAACATGCCAATTCGAACAGCTGATTCCTGCCCAATTACTCCAATCGCCATAACACGGCAGACCCGTCCAATTTGAATGCAAATCAATTGTTGAATTAAGAGAATCCCTCAGTTGAAACAGAGCATTTCTTTCATCTAGGTAGGACCCATCCGCACCAAATGAAATGGAGCTTACCAGTTGAAACACAACCACCATGAAACAGAGGGTGAATTTCTGAGCACTGCTCATGTTGCAGAGTCTCTGACCGGATTAAACCAGACATGGGTCATTGATTCTTGCCAAATTCAGGATGCTCTCACTCATATTCTGGCTTTAAATAGGAGAAAAAAGAAAAAAAAAAAAATGTTAGTGTCACAAGTTTCAAGATAACTTTAGTGTACAAGGGCATAGCTCTTCCCTATCAAAAGTTCGGATGGGATGGACAGGCAAAGATTAAATTTTAACTGTTTAGATGTGTTTAGAGGGCTATTATTTCTCATTGCTTGAGTTGTTGACAAAGTAAAAAATTTGGATCTTTCATTACCTTTTCTAGTCATTTTGTGAATTTGTGCAAAGCTGGAGATTTGTTAGGGGGATTGTAGTTGCAGTGTTGCGCTGTCTGAGACGTCTCTGCTATACTGCTTTCAGATCTTCAAGGAAGTGAATTCTCTGCAGCGCCAGTCAACGCTTCTGTTTCCGTTTGGAAGAAACCACCAACAGATTGAAGCAACGAAGGTTTCCAACTTCTGAACCAATTGAAGCCAGAGTCCCAGACGTCATTTGGTTAATTGACTTTCCACAATTCATTGACCTTCGCCCGTCATTGATCAGAGGGCAATCATAAGTTCAACCACCAGATGGCCAATAGAATCCAATCAAGCGAATGATGATCAACAATGATGATGATGATGATGATTATTATTATTATTATTATTATTACTATTACTATAAAATAGGTGGAATAATATTGTTACAAGGATTCATAGTTTTTCTGAACATCACAAGACACCTATTATGCCACGTGGAGAGATAATGTGGCTATTCCAACCATTGAATAGAGAACATGGTTTGGATTAGTCAATTTGTCAAATTTCTGCGTCTAATTCAATCAGATATCCCCCTATTCTATTAACATGCATCTCTTGCATGCTTATATAATCTCTTTAACTTTGAGCAGATACACACACATTAGATAGGAAAAATCATGAAGATGGATGGCTCAAATCCATCTTGTGACTTATGAAAACATCATAAATCCCTTGTAAGACCTATATCTACCTTATATTGACATTCAACGTTATAGAATACTAGAAAATATCACATTCTATATGAAAAATATAATCTTATAATAATGAGTCAATAGCTGTTATATTTATAAATAAAAATTAATGATGAGTTAAAACAAGACTTAGATGATTTTTTTTTTTTTTTGGGTAATCACTTAGATGAGTTAAATATATATATTTTGTAGGTAATCCACTCAAGCTTCCTAAAAAAAACTTCATGACTCCACCATCATCATCTATTCATATATTGATAAATATCGAGTGCCAGATTCATCATTTCATTAAAAAAATGAACAGAATCATGCTTCCAGAATTGTTTGGTTTCAAGTATTTGGACAATAGAAGAAACAAGAGGATATTTAGATTTAATAATAATAAATAAATAAACCCATATAGCTAGGGTGGGAATATGGTTGAGATGGTCACTAAATTTAAAATGTCTCTGACCACAGCACGGCCAAGGAGTGTTTGAACTACTCATGCCGTACTGCCACCTCGGCCCCTCATCAGGCCGAGCTACCACCTCGACCTCTACTCATGTCATACTGCCACCTTGGCCCCTCATTAGGCCGAGCTGCCACCTCAACCCCTCATTAGGCCGAGCTACCACCTCAATCCCTCATCAAGCTGAGCTACCACCTTGGCATCTCATCATGCCGTACTGCCACCTTGGCCTGGCATCATCAGGCAGGGCTCCCATAAACGTGCCCTCATCCACTCCTATATTCAAGGAACGTAATCTCTGATCACAAGAGTATGACTCTATCTACTACGCGTCATTAGAGGCATCCACCCCTCTCACAACCCACACATCTGAGATAAGAGAAGAATATTCCTAAAAGATGCCCAAGAATCTAAAATATTCTTGGAATCAGAGAGCCATCCTCCTTAAGGACTCCACGCCCAGTAGGTCTCTCCACGGACGTTCCCCCTTTCTCTACTCCATCAGCAGCCTATAAATTCCAAGGCAAGCCTCCATTATGGAGATGGATCACTTCTTTTGACTGAAAACTCTCTTGAGTATCTATTGTGGAAAGATCTGACTTAGGCATCGGAGAGTCCCTCATCGGATCATTCTGCCTCTCCCTGTCTTCTCTTCTATGCAGATCAGCTGGAGTATTGGGAGCTTCAAGGAAGATCATCCAGTCAATTTTTACCGCATCAAATTGGTGTCGTCCGTAGAAAACTGCTACAAAAAGCTATCTTGAACCAACGCAGGATCAAATCTGTGCCATTCGTAGATCTTTTTGTGATTTTCCACTTGAACATCCCCACCCACCTCCAATGGCAGAACAGGAGAATGTCCCCACAGAGAACCCAGAACCCTACAAGCCCAGCCTAACATGGATGTCACCCCAGGAAAGGGAGGTCAACATGAGCAAAACCCTCAGTAATCTTGCCAAGGCTCGTCATCCTGAGTGACTCACCCAAAAATGGAAGAACAGATGCAAAGCCTGTAACTGAAGGTTTTGGCAACCAACACTCTAGTGTGGGACTTCATACCCCAATTCGGCTCGGCACTCCCTGTGCCTCGCATTGGCTCAACTCAGCTGTCCAGGCCAGCTCCGGATAGGCGACCCTGAGACGAATCACTTGACAACAATGTCACCCTCAATCAACGGCCAGGAGGGGATCTGTCAGAATGTCACGTATGGTTCACTCGATGCCGCCCCGATCTCCCATTGAGAGGCGCCAACAAGGGCCTCTTTCTGCCCAGAACGGAGGGGCTCGTCGTTCCGTTTGTAACCGGAGTCCTGAGACACGTAATACCTATAGATCCCCACCAAGGGTAGGGGCGCCAGTGCTTGCCCTAAAGGCCAGCTAGAGGCATGCGTCCGCACGGAGAGGAAGGAGAGAACTCTTCACAGAGGCCGACCAGAGGTGCACGACAGTGAGGTCAGGATCCACTTGACAGGCACCAAGACCGAGGAAGAAGCCCCAGAAGAGCTAAAAGGGAACACCGCTCCTCTAATCATCAAGCCAGGGAAATAAGGGACGACCTGGAAAGCCGCATCTAGCGTCCCACTGAGAGGGTAGAAGAAATGCAGAGGCAAATGCACCCGGCTGACATAACAGTGACTCTGACCCATAATGCACTATCCGATGAGCAGCTACCCCCAAATTTTGTGGTACCTGTCTTTAACACATATGATGGCACCACGGACCCCTACGATCATCTCCTGTACTACAGTTCAGCCATGACAGTCCATGGGAGGTTAAATGTAATTCTCTACCGAGCCTTCATAGCCTCATTGAAAGGGGCCGCTCTGGTATGGATGTTGAACTTGTGGCCTCGGTCCATCCATAGCTATGAAGAACTGACAAAAGCATTCATCACATGTTTCCAAGCTAGTATGAAGCAGAAACAAACAACACAAAACATGATGAACATGAGGTAGGGAGCGAGAGAGACTATAAGGGAGTTCCTTACCCGATTCACTAAGGCGATGCTGGAGGTAAAAAACCTACCAGAAGGAGTGGCATATGGCATATTATGTAATGGAGTAATGCTCCTTGATCTGGTCCAATTTCTTGCTCTCGACTTGCTAGAGACAATGCCCGAGCTGTTAAGAAGGTGCACTCAATATACTAACATGGAAGAAGTCATAGCTGCCAAGGGGATAGCTGATAGGGGTGAGCAATCAGAGAAGGAGAAGAGGAGACCCTTGAGGCCTAGGGACTACTCTCATGAGCCGAAGAAGAACAGAACATATCAGCCGCTTAATACAATTGAACCCGAGCGATATGAGCTTGACCATTCGCGAACAAACTTGCTCTTAAAGATCCAAGACCAGAAGTTTTTTCGTTGGCCCAGGCCAATGATGACTAAAACAGAGGAGTGGAACCCCAATCGGTACTGTCGATATCACCGAGACCATGGGTATGACACTGAAGACTGTAAGTCTCTGAAAAGGAAATTGATGAGCTCATCAGGGCAGGGTACCTTAACAAGTATTTGAAGTAGAAGTATGGTGAAAACTGACCCGAGCCGAGGAGATATAAGGTCGGGTCGAGCCAAGATAGGACTGAGCCACCCAAGGAGCCAGCCATGGACCGAGCTGACACGTATGATAACCAGCCTATGGATCCAGCCATCCTGACAATCATGGGTGGACCCACCACAAAATTAGTCAAAAAGGCCAAAGCTCACGCACGGTTTGTATGCGTCATGGAACAGTCCGTCAAGACCCTCAAGCCGGATTTACCCATTACATTCTCTGACAAGGACCTGGAAGAGCTTAATTGGCCTCACAACGATGTCGTTGTGGTTCAATTAGTGGTGGCCAACCACCCCTTCCACAGGGTCCTTGTGGACACAGGAGCCTCCGTCGACCTCATGTCCTACGAAGCTTTCATGAAACTGGGGCTTGGCATCGGAGCCTTAAAGCCGACCCCAGGACCCTTGTATGGATTTTCGGGCACACCAGCGTAGCTAGGAGTAGTTGACCTTCCAGTAACCATCAGTCAAGGAGCTCAAACGGCCACTACCATGGTTTCTTTTATGGTCTTTAAGATAGCCTCACCCTACAATGCAATCCTTGGCCGACCTGGTCTCAATGGCCTTGGAGTGATTGTGTCCACCAAGCATATGAATGTCAAGTTCTCCACCAGCAATAGAATCGAGGAATGCAAGTCCAACCAAAAAGAATCTCGGGAGTGCTATGTCAACTTCATAAAGTCTATCAAGAAGTAATGCTCTGGCCTAGCATGTATGGTAGAAATCGTCGATTGCCACAACGAAAGCCTCCTGAATTGAGCCGAGCTAGTGGAGCAGCTGCTCACTTTCCCAATTACTAAGGCTGAGCCATCAAAGACTGTTCAGCTTGAAGCATTGCTGAGCTCCCAACACTACAATGAAATTCTAAACTTCCTCGGTGAAAACTCTGATATTTGTGCGTGGAAGGCTTCTGATATATCAGGCATCTCAAAGGTCATAGTTGAGCACAATCTGGATGTTAACCTTAGCTTCAAGCCTATCCAGTAGAAGCGTAGGAACTTTATGATTGAGTGGAACACCATCATCAATGAGGAGGTTGATAAACTTCTAGCTGCAGGGTTTGTGAGGGAAGTAAAATACCCAACCTAGCTAGCCAATGTAGTCATGGTACCGAAGTCCAATGGGAGCTAGAGGATTTGCATAGACTACACTGACTTGAACAAAGCCTGTCCCAAGGACTACTATCCCTTGCCTAGGATCGACTCCCTTATAAACTCGATTGCAGGCCACGAGATGCTGACCTTCATGGATGCATACTCCAGTTATAACCAGATAAAGATAAAGGTGGAAGATGAGGAGAAGACCACATTCCTCACCACTCAGGGCAACTACTGCTACACTGCAATGCCCTTTGGCCTCAAGAATGCAGGAGCCACGTACCAGAGGATGGTGAATACAATGTTTCAAAGCCAGATCGAAAGAAACATATAAGTTTACGTCGATGACATACTAGTCAAGAGTACAAAAGGCTATTCATGTGCTAGATCTAAAGGAAGCCTTGGATGTCCTACGGCAGAACCATATGAGGCTAAATCCTACCAAGTGTGCATTTGGAGTGACCTCTGGGAAGTTCCTAGGCTTCCTAGTTTCACAAAGGGGAATAGAGGCAAACCCCTCCAAAATTGAGGCCATTCAAGAAATACGCCCGTCAAGAAACATTTGCAAAGTTCAGAAGCTAATAGGGTGCTTGGCTGCACTGAACAGGTTCCTGTCACGAGCCAGAGACAAGTGTCTTCCCTTCTTCAAGCTACTGAAAGGAGGAAAAGGACACCATCAATTTTGCTAGACAGAGGAATGCAAAGCAGCTTTTGAAGAAATCAAAGCCTACCTGACCAAGCCTCCTCTGCTGAGCCGACCAGAGCCAGGAGAGGTGCTATAGCTCTATCTTACCACATCCTTGGTAGCAGTTAGTGCAGTTCTCATAAGAAAAGAGGGAAAGACCCAGAACCCTGTCTGCTACGTGAGTCATGTACTCCTCAACGCAGAAACACGGTACCCGAGAATTGAGAAGTTTACATTAACATTGGTCACGACTGCCAGGAAGTTAAGGCCTTACTTCCAAGCACACACCATAGTTGTACTGACGGACTAGCCACTGAGGAAGTCACTTCACAGCCCTAGCATAGCAAGACGGATGGTGAGCTGGGCTGTCGAGCTAAGTGAACAGAATATCGAATTCTGCCCAAGAAGTGCAATCAAGGGCTAGGCACTAGCAGATTTTTTAGTAGAATGCACATAGACAGAAGAGACAACGACAGAGGTCAAACCGAACCAAAGGTGGAAGCTCTTTATTGATGGATCCAGCACCACAACGAGGAGCGGCGCAAGACTTATACTGCAGACCCCATAGGAATTTACGATACAGTACGCCCTCAGATTTGCATTCCCCATAACAAACAATGAAGCAGAATATGAAGCTTTGATAGCGGGAATCAAACTGGCAAAGGTTGTAATGGCAGATGACCTAGTAGCACATAGTGACTCACAACTGATTGTGAACCAGGTTAATGGGCAATATGAGGTCAAAGAAGAGAGAATGGTCAAATATCTGAAAGAAACTCGTCGTCTGATTACCAGCTTCAGCACATTCGCAATGGTACGAGTTCCACGAGAAGAAAATATAGTGGCAGATGCCCTCTCCAAACTGGCTACAGCAAAACTCAATAACTGCGCAAGCTCGGTATACTTTGAAGTACTGGATAAACCTACCTATAAGCAAGAAATGATGTATAGCAATACGCAGCCATCCGAGCCTAGTTGGATGGACCCCATTATAGACTATTTACGAGACGGACATCTCCTAGGAGATCAGACAGAGGCAAGAGCGGTTAAGAGGAGAGCAACCAACTACACCCTCCAAGGAGGAGTACTGTACAGAAGGGCAATATCTTGGCCCCTGCTGAAGTGCTTACCACCAATCCGAGCTGAAGAGATGCTCTGGGAGGTCCATGAAGGAATTTATGGAGGCCACATGAGAGGAAGGGCACTGGCCTACAAGGTGTTGCGCCAAGGATTCTACTGGCCAAAGATATAGCAAAATGTGATGAAGTTCGTCCGGCGATGCTTTAAGTGTCAAGTACACGCCCTAATACCGCACTCCCTGGCTACAGAACTTAGCTCCATAATCTGTCCGGTCTCATTCGCAATGTGGGGAATGGATATCCTAGGATAGTTCAAAAAAGGCAAGGGCAGTGTCCAGTTCTTGATTGTTGCTATTGACTACTTCACTAAGTGGGTGGAAGCATGTCCCCTAGCGAAGATCACAGAGCAGGCGATAGAAAAGTTTTCGTAAGAGACGACGTCATATACCGCTATAGTGTCCCAAAAGTACTAGTGACAGACAATGGGAGACAATTCAAAAATCAAAAAATCAGGCTCTTCTGCAATAACTTTAACATTGATTCCCAAAACACTGCAGTGAAACACCCATAGTCAAACGGCCAGGCAGAAAAGGCCACATACTTCTTGATGGAATTAAGAAGAGGCTAGACCGGGAGAAGAAGAACTGGGCCCACTAGCTACTCAGTGTACTTTGGGCATATCGTACCTCAGCTCGGACCCCTATAAAGGAAACACCGTTTCGACTGGCATACGGGACTGAAGCCTTAACCCCTGTAGAGGTGACCCAAGCTTCGTTCCGATTGATAGTGTTTGATGCATCACAAAACTAGGCAAAGCTCTAAGCAAACATCGACTTCATAGATGAAGTTCGAGAAGAAGCTCTAGGGCGAAATGAAATCTACAAGAAAAAAGCATGGTAGTATCACAACCGAAAAGTTTGGCCACAAGGATTCATAGTAGGCGACTTGATCGTTAGAAAAGCAGTTGCAGCAAACCCCAGAAGTGAAGGCAAGTTAAATACGAACTGGGAAGGCCCTTACATAGTCTCCGAAGTGGTTCGCCCCCGATACTTACCACTTGTAGACTTAGGGGGTACAGCTATACCAAAAGCATGGAATGTCAAAAATCTCAAAACATTTTACCAATAGATCACATTGAAGTCCTGTATAACCGGGCGTTAGTCTTATAGATTTTATATTCTCAGCACCTTAGTTTTTATATTTCAATTATCCAATTTCATTCATGGAGCTGATTGGACTCCATTTCGAAGCAATGCATTTATTATAAGTGCATGCCACATATCAATAAACGAAGAAGCTTCTCTTAAATATCCATCTCATTAAGACCGAGCCCCAATTCGGCACTACCAAGACTAAACCCAAGTTTGGCACCTCAAGACCTTAACATCTAAGGAATCAAGACTGAGCTTTAGCTCGGCAACACCTAAGACTGCGCCCCAGCTTGGCACTACCAAGGCCAAACCCAGGTTTGGCACCTCAAGACCTTAACATCTAAGGCATCAAGACCGAGCTTCATCTCGGCAATACCTAAGATCGAGCCCCAGCTCGGAACTACCAAGGCCAAACCCAGGTTTGGCGCATCAAGACCTTAACATCTAAGGCATTAAGACCGAGCCTCAACTCGGCAACGTCTAAGACTGAGCCCCAGTTTAGCACCACCAAGGCCAAACCCAAGTTTGGCACTCAAGACCTTAACATCTAAGGCATTAAGACTGAGCTTCAGCTCTGCAACGTCTAAGACCGAGCCCCAGCTTGGCACCACCAAGGCCAAACCTAAGTTTGGCACCTCAAGACCTTAACATCTAAGGCATTAAGACCAAGCTTCAGCTCGGCAATGCCTAAGAACGAGCCCCAGCTCGGCACTACCAAGACCAAACCTAGGTTTGGCACCTCAAGACCTTAATATCTAAGGCATTAAGACCCAAGCTTCAGCTCGGCAACGTCTAAGACCGAGCCCCATCTCAACACTACCAAGACCAAACCCAAGTTTGGCACCTCAAGACCTTAACATCTAAGGCATTAAGACCGAGCTTCAGCTCGGTAATGTATAAGACCGAGCCCCAACTCGGCACTATCAAGACCAAATCCAGGTTTGGCACCTCAAGACCATAACATCTAAGGCATCAAGACTGAGATCAACTCGGCAACATCTAAGACCAACCTTAAGCTCGGCATCACTATAGCCCAAGTCTAGGCATAACACTTCAGAAGATTAAAATCTACAAGATAAATCTAAGATCAACTAGATAATGGAATTACGTTTACAAGGAAATAAAAGAGGCATAATGACTAAAAAGAAAACATTTTTCATTAATAAAATAGGGTAAAAATCCTCAAAATTACACTACTCCCGAAGGAGACATTTACATAAAAAAAATAATAAGGAGAAGAAAGAAAAGGAGGAGAAGATAGCATCAAAATTACAAGGCTTGGGGGGCTAATTCAGGGGGGAGCGAGCTGGTTTATTTGGCTGCTTTTGGGTCGACTTGAGTCACCTCTTCCCCAACCTCAACTTGAATGACGAGCTGCACTGAAGGAGCAGGGGTCGGAGCACGCTACTCATAACCCGATAGGTCATAGTCTGGCATTTTTCCCAGGATGAATTGGATAGCGTTCTCCAAGCTAGCATTGAAGGAGGCAACATTGATGTTGACCAACTACTGCTGACCCACCACAGAGTTTAGCCACCTCTCAGCCACGGTCTCATCACTCACCGTTAGCTTTTCGCTTAACTTAGCAATATGAGCTGCTTACTCCGCCTCTCTCTTCTTGCTGGCATCCTGAACCTCAGCCAGCTCGCTCTGGAGGGCATTCTTCTCCTTGACCAAGTCATTAGTGGTCTTGAGCTGCTTAGCAACTTCACGCTCCAGCTCGCCGGCTCTCTCCTCGTTATCTTTTACCTGTTGCTCATCAAAATGGGCCCTTTTCTTCTCATTCTCCAGCTGACCCACAGTTATCTGGAGACCTTCACGAAGGTGCTTCACTTTATCCTCTGCCTTAGCACGATCGACGGCCATGCTCATAAATCATTGAGCAGCCTCAAACTCAAAAGCAAAACTCTGTAAGGACCCAACGGAATGGTCAATACTCAAAACATCAAGGTGAACATGGAAGAGAGAAAAGATGAGGATACTTACATCACCCATCCGAATGTGTATCTGATCCGTGAATTCAATGTCAGATAGGCAATGTCCCTCTTGGGATAGCTCCGGTGACACCAGACCTAAGCAGTGTTGGGTCCAACACAGTGACGTTCTCCATCAGATCCCCCTATGGATCCACCGGTTGCTTCCCCATCCAAGCCACCTTGGGGGGGTTGTCGTGCTACATGTCATCCACAAGAGAGCACCTCCTATTCTGGCCATCCGGGCCCACAGTGGCTCTTTCTAGTGTACCGATCTGCCCAGGCCCCTTTTCTCCTGGTCCCGCTGACTCTTTGCCCTTGAGCGAATCTGGAGTCCCATGCTAAGCTGAGTACTGGATGGGCGAGGGCATCTCTTTTCTGGGCTTGCCCCCTATGGTGATTAGCAAGGACTTGTTACCCGTGCCAATGGGTGGAACGACCTTCACGCTAAGGCCTGGGCTCAGCATGGCCTTGCCCTTGTCCGCAGTCTTCTTGGCAGCCTACTCAGCCGCCTCCTTCTTCCTTGCCTCCATCACCATCGTGAAAAGGGCCTTGTTATCTACCTTCACGTTCACCACTGCAAAACAAAGAGGAGTCGAGCTGAGTTAGTACAAAGATCGAGCTGACCTGAAGAGATAATCGGACTCAATTAAACCCTCACTAGGGACTTCTCTCAGCTCTCACTCTCGAAGGAAGTCTTCATCCTACAGCATCCGGACGTCCACGGCCTCTCCACCTAAACACATTTGATAGATATGGAGATCGGCCGTGGATAGCTTAGGAACTCGGTTCAGCACCGATAAAGTGGGCCTAACCCAATTGCTCTTTAAGGGGTTCCCCTCCATTGCCAGATAAAAATACCTCTCCTTCCACTTCTTCACTGAGGAGGGCATGTTGATAAACATCCTCAAATCGTTTTAGGGACCATCCCTGCCCCTCTTAATGAAGTACTACCACCCCAAGATGTGCCTCTTCACTAAGAACATCTTGTGGAATACCTCCAACATTATAGTTCGGCATAGCTTCGAGATAAACACCTCAAAGTTGAGAATAGTGCGCCAAGAGTTCGGTGTGAGTTGGCTTAGGGAGAGACAACAGTACTCCAGAACAGAGTTGACCAACTCGGGCACCGGAATCCTAAGAACGCTCTTGAAGGCGATGTTGTAGAGGGCCACCTCATCCCCAAAGGTGTCTCATGTTCATCTTCATCCGGGATGTGCATCACCACGTAATCAGGGATACCATACCAACCCCAGATCAAGTCCAAAACTTTGGGCGTGAGAATGCTCGGGGTGTTGACAATGGTTTTATTTTCTCTGGAGGAAGAAGCAGAGTCTTCTGCCTCAGACTCTGCTGGGCCTGCCTCAGGGACTTCGGTGCCTGATGGACCTATCATCGAAGTGCCCGCTACCACGGCACTGGGGGGCTGAGCTGGGGCAACCGAGCCAGGATCACCCTTGGTTGGGATGGTCATAGGCAAGACCACCTCGACAGACTCAGTACCCAAGCTATTGCCCGAGCCTAAGTTACCACCAAAGCATGAGCTACCGTCAGAGCCTGGACCGCTTGAAGTGTCATCACTGGAGGACAAAGGATCAGGAATGGGACACTCTGGGTGATTTTCCCCAGGCCTCATGGCCATCAAAGGGGTTTGGCTAGGCAAGTCAAGGTCACACACGGACGCCATGTCAGGATCACCGGAACTAACGCTAGGAAACACGGAGGGCTAAGCGGTAGAAGAACGACGAGTCACAACCATGGTACGATCTTACTTATTGGTTGAAGGATGAGCTTGGGAATGATGCATTGGAGAAGACGAGCTGATGAGGATGAGATGGTTGGAGAAGCAGGTTGGTTAAAATCAAGACATCGGGCTGCTCTGAGACTCTGTAGATGACCGCACTGAGGCTAGGAGAAAGCTGAGCTGACTTTATCACTTGAACAAATACAAAGTCTTTTGGGAAGAAATGTGTCCTATTTATAGGTGAAGACGGTGCAAAATGGAAAGCTGGATCTGGCTAAGATCAAAGGTCAACCAAAGCAGCCTCTTCGCCTGCCCGAGGTGAAGTTACGGCGTAGTGACACATGGTAAAATCAGTGCATTGCGCACTGAATAAAAGTCAACAGAATTTAATGCTTTAGTTTTCCGATCCGAATTGCTAGAGCGGGGGGCTAGTGATGAGCGTAAATATGTCCCTGACCACAGCACGGCCAAGGAGTGTTCAAACTACTCATGCCGTATTGCCACCTCGGCCCCTCATCAGGCCGAGCTACCACCTCAACCTCTACTCATGCCATGTTGTCACCTCGGCCCCTCATCAGGCCAAGCTGCTACCTCGGCCTCTGCTCATGTCGTACTGCCACCTCGGCCCCTCATTAGACCGAGCTACCACCTCGGCATCTCCTCAAGCCGTACTGCCACCTCGGCCTCTCCTCTGGCCGAGCTACCACCTATGCCTGGCATCATTAGGCAAGGCTCCCAAAAACGTGCCCTCATCCACTCCTACATTCAAGGAACATAATCCCTGATCACAAGGGCAGGACTCTATCCACTACACGTCATTAGAGGCATCCACCCCTCGGACTTGTAAAGTCCAAACCAAGACGTTCAACATCCGATCTCTATAATAATGGGTTGATTCCAAGAACTATTTTATCTATTTTAGTGAGCATAGACCACATAGTCGTAAAATTTTACAGCTCACTCCATAGGAAAATCCATTGATCATTGCAGCCTACTCCAAAGCTTAGGATCCTCTTTAAAATATGTTTGGGAAATTATCTGATATCACCTCTAAATTTGAAAATAACTTGGAGTAACATCCAAAAATGAAAATAATGTCTACTGCACCCCTAATTTGTAACACTGTTAACTGAAAGTGAAAAATATCCCTTTTACCCTTATACTTAAACTCTAAAAAAAACCCATTTTCTTCCAAAACATTACATGCTCTCTCTCACCCGGTGCTCAACTGCGACCTTAGCTGGGAGAGTATACCATTAACAACAGAAGGTTGCAGCTGCGTTGCGTAGATTTTGGCGACTTTGGCATAGCATGGAGAGAGATAAAACGATTCTACAGTTTCTTACAGACGATGAAAAGGAAAACTCCAACCTAAATCAGAAATCTAAAACACAAGTCAATGAAGCCCTTTGATGAAATTTCCCACTCAAACATTGAACATATGAAGACGGAAAGAAAGCTACAGAGAGAGAGAGGAAATGGAGCTCTCAAATGCAACGCTTTTCAACTTTGGGTATAGAGTATAGTCTTTATTGAAAGTGAAGAGTTTCAAGATGCTAGTTTGTCTTCTGAGATGATTTAATCACTTGGGGAACAGAGTATAGTCTTTCTGTTTAAGCATGCGTGATGCTCCATCCTTGTTAAGCATTGCAACACGCTAACCCATTGCATGTTGATTTATTATGTAATAAGTATGGCTTTCCTTATGTAATTATATGGTGAGATCATCTTATTCCCATATTAGAGGTGTATACCATTAACAACAGAAGGCTACAGCTGCGTTGCGTAGATTTGGCGACTCCAACGAGGTGACTCTGGCATAGCAGTAGCTTGCATCAGTTGTGGTGGATAGCCCCCTAGCAACAAGCCCATCTGAACAAAACCCCAAATTTTCCATGAAATCACATCACTGACACCTTTGAAACTGCCCAAGATCAATACCCCTTCTCATCTATACACAAGTGAGGTAAGAGGAAGAGTAGCTAGCTGAGGAGAAAAAGAGGGAAGGAAATTAAAAAAGGGCCAAAAAAGATTTCAGAGTTATGGCGGCGAAACTCGATACCTCTTTCAAGCTTTCCTTGGTGAATCCAAGGGCTTCTTCTTCCTCTTCAGATTCTAACTCCAACCATCTTCATCATCTTCTTCGGCATGGCCATGGCCATGGTAGTAATCTTATTCATCAACCACTACTACAAAACCAAAGGCAACAACATCAAGTTCTTCATCACCAAAATAAATCAAGAACTTCACCAAAAGCTTGGATTCTTAAGACCCATAAGAGGGATTCCTGTGTACCATAACCTTCCTTCCTTCACTTTTGTCCAGCAACAACAACCACTAGATTCTTTTGCATCTACTATTTTTTTTTTTTTTTTTTGGTAGATCTGCATCTACTGTAACTACAACTTCTTCTTCAACTTCTTTCCAACCCCAAACCCTCATGAGATCAAGATTCTTATCGTTGAGGTTTCCTGCCAAAAGAAGCATGAGAGCTCCTCGAATGTGATGGACCACCACCCTCCATGCTTGTTTTGTTCATGGCGTTGAGCTCCTCCTTCGTTTAGTCTTCGCAGGTGAACGGAGCAGAACAGCGCAGCGGCGACCCAAGGTTAGGGATATTAGAGCAGCGGTTGTCGATTTTGGGAAAGTATTTCCCAAACTCTGCTTTACTAATTTGGGATGAAGGTCATTATAGTAACTTAACATACCCATAAGGATAGATTGGCCATTTAGTGGAAAAATGATTGATGATGTCATCACTTAACGCCTTAAACCTAACAGAATGGGTTTTTTAGATATAATTTTATGAAAGTGAGGGGTCTACTGGACATTATTTTCATTTTTGGGTGTTACTCCAAGTTATTTTCAATTTTAGGGGTGGTGCCAGATAATTTCCCTTAGTTTGAATATGGCGTTTTTATTAGAGACTTACAGTAAGGTGATTGGGACCACATTTGCGCGTTCAAAGCTGCCGGAAGGACACGGAATCCGGCAATATGAAACTCTGGTTGCTAATTAAAGTTAACGGTCATTTCAACAGGTCTGCGTGAACCAGCAAACAGTGTGTGTGTGTTCATGCTTGGGTAAGCTTTTGGGCTAGCTTCCACCAGCTGAAAGGGGTTCCATGCATGTCCAACCAATGGTGTTTGTTTGGAGTTTTCGGAGCCTCTCAGACCAAGAAGCTTTTGGGCGAGCTTCCATCAAGCTTCTTTTTTGTTTCTGGGTGTTTGATTAATTAATTAATAAATTATCACTTTACTAGTGAATTCTTTCATGTCGAGCTAGTTTCATTTTTTATTTTTATTTTTTTTGGTAGGTGGGGTGGGGTGGGGTGGGGTTTAAGAGAATCAATCCTACATTCCTACTCAAGTAACAATGCATGAAATTAATCTTGTTAACCCATTGTGCCTCAATCCATCAATTACAGCTATTTCAGGAAACAGCAGGTGTGAAAGAGGAGGAATAGACAAGATCTGAACAACTGAGAGTTGACTTATATTTTGGTAGTTCTCATTGAAAAAAAAAAAAAAGAAGAAAGGTAGTCGCACTCCCTCATAATCTTTTGGGTTTGTCAAAAGTAAAAAAACAAATCCAAGGTATTTATGCCATAATCATGATTTGCATATTCTAGTCATTTCACTGATAAGGGGGAATTTTTTGTGATGCGGTAAAAATTGACCAAATGATCTTCCTTGTAGCTCCTAATGTTCCAACTGATATGCACAGAAGAGAAGACAGGGAGAGCCGGGGCTGACCCGATGGGGGACTCTTTGATGCTTAAGTCAGATCTTTCCGTAGCAGATACTCAAGAGAGTTTTTAGTCAAAAGAAGTCATCCATATCTATAATAGAGGCTTACCTTGGTATTTATAAGCTGCTGATGGAGTAGAGAAAGGGGGAACGTCCATGAAGAGACTTACTGGGCGTGGAGTCCTTAAGGAAGATGGCTCTCTGATTCCAGGAATATTCCAGATACTAGGGCATCTTTCGAAAATATTCTTCGCTTATCTCGGAGGTGTGGGTTGTGAAAGGGGTGTGTTTGTAGTACACAAGAGAATAACCTTCTCCACTGCACTGCTCCATCTTCTTCATATAATTTTGAGTACGTATAACCGTCTTCAGAGCTCACTCTAATAGAATTGGAGGTCTCTATAAATGTTGGAAATTCATGCTTCCCTTGTTGATGGAAAATTTGGAGGTGCCTTGTCACTTGGTGGAACACTTGAAACATATCATTTGTACCATGGAAATCAAAGCTGACACATCTTTTCCCTTGAGATTTGAAAATTTGCAGAATATTCTTTATTTTTTTTTTGGTAAAAGATTAGCTTTATAAAGATTGGAGGATATTCTTTAGAAAGATTAGCTTTGATGAGATAAAAGTGATACGACACTTGGCTTAGGTATGGATTCAGTGAGTGGATAGCCACTGGACAAGTGAATTCAATAACAGTTTTAACAAGAAGACCCAGAACTACTCTTTCCTCCTTTCACTTGGTCATGGAAATTCTCTTGTTGCAGCCTTGGCGGGTGCAAAGGCAAATTTTGTTTATTAAAATCAATGATCTACTCTCAACTCTCGAACAAATGGTTGATTTTGGTTACCTTCTCTGGGTGTGAAATTTGAAATGATTTTTTGCTAACCCAAATCCAACCTAGAGAAGGTCAATTAACCTCAAGAATTAAGATCATATGGTTAAACTAGTTTGAAACAAATCAAAAAATATCTTAGAATGTCTTTTCGACATACATGTTATGTGGTTACATGCCAATACACAGGAGAAAATTTTACTATGATCTCTCCATCCAACGATTCAAAGTAACCACATACTCTATGCACGTGGCAAAAGAATAGTTGGCATGTGGGAACAAGTTTCTACCATGGAAGACTAGTAACCATTTTTCTTAATTTTAAATTCCATCCACAATAGGTATATAGAAGAAGGGGCTTTACACAAGCGGGCAGGGTTCTTTTCTCCTAAACAGAACCTTCACCCTTCCCTAGTATGCTCAAGAAAATACTCAGACAAGTGTTAATTGGTACTCTCTAAGAAACAGTATGTTATAAACATTGAAACTGCAACAAATAAAGATAAATGAGACAATGTATGCACCAAGGCAGATCCATATGTTCCCAATCAATCTTCTTCATCATCGGAAGTTTCATAAGCTAGGCCCAGTAAGCTTTTAACAGGGTTCTCTGGTTTGGTAACCGCTTCTTCTCCTTCACTTGGCCTTGAGGGAGTAAGCTCTTTATCTGGATTTGATTCCTTCAATCCATTCATTGAAGCAGAGACCATAGTAACTGGGGCAACTTGATTTCCACTGCTGGGGCTCGACTCATTTGATACTCTGTGTCGCTTCGGTCTGATCTCCACAATGTTTTTTATAAGATCTTGTTGCCTTTGTTTTCATCAAGAAGTAGATAGCAAAAGTCAGTCCCAGAAAAAGATATTACAAGTATGCACAATAAACAACAGGAAAGTTGTACCTGATCCCACTCTTTGGCTTGGGCTCCACACGTAGTGGTAAAGGTACTGAGGCAGGTGAAGAATCTGCTAAACTTGCAGCTTTGTATTCAGTGATTTAAGGAAAAACAAAATGAATTCAGAAAGATGATAAAATAAGTAGTACTTCCTAACAAGACTAGAAGAGCTGTCACTTTGATATTAGACCCACCATTTCAAGGATTGTACCAAGAAAATATAGAGAGATCCTAAGTGACAAATTAACCAGAATAAGTGACCCTAACAACCAAATAAGTCCCACTTTTTGGACATCATGACATGTATCTACCATAAAAAATTAAGTAAATAAAAGTAGTAATAATAGAAAGAATAAGTCTATTTGGGTGATAATCTAGAACTTTTTTTGGTGAAAGGTGATAATCTAGGACACAAACCTAAATTGTACTGTTTTGTATCATCCTAACAACTAATATAATATACATACAACTAGTAAATAATAACAATAACAAGGAAGGCCTATAAGTCAAAATGCAAGTACCATCCAACCAGGACTTATTATGGCTAGATGATCCATAAGGTTATCCCACTGACACATAATAGCATTCCATTTATTTTAACACATCTCCAGCTGAAGTGAAATATTCCAACTTGAAATACATGATGTATTCAAATGGGTCCCAAGGATATTTTAAATGCCGCAAATGCCCGCTTCTCAGTGCGGTGAAGAAGGCGCTCAGCATCCTCCTCAGCTTCCATCTGTTCCTTGAGATAGAGCAAGTCATCACTGTCCAAAGCTGCAGCAGTGAGTTAGACAGAAATTCAGAATATTGGTAAAGTAACAAATGCCACTTTTTTTTTTTTAGTGTGAGAGAGGCAGTACCCCCTCTCCCATGAAGGTAACCTCCCCGTTCTCCAGCTACCTCCTGCATCTGCTTGCATCAACCACCCGGACAAGAAGCCAAGATCCCTGCCAGGGCATGTTATCAGAACAATCCTTTCTTTCAGAGGACCCAAAAGAAAAGGATAAAATAAAGAGTATCCTACGAATAGACAACAGGAGACATAAAGATCATTCTCAGACAATCTACAATCAGAGAAGGCATCCCTTCCTCTTTTGATCCTTTACTTACTTCCAAGGTAGAGTGGTCTTGGTTCAGGATTCTATGGTCCCTAGGAAGACCTATCAAGCTATTTCCTCCATCAATCAAAACAATTATATAACAAATGCAGTATAATATAATGAATGTAAACTAGAAGTAGAATGCCTGGAAAAGAAAAGCTATGCTTTAAGGCAATCAGGTTTAGAATGCATTTTCTCATAGCTAGCTGCACATGATAACAAAGTTACCAAATTGTTGGGAAACCAGCCAGAAAGATGTTGAAACAATATATCGTCAGGTCAACAAACACCACCAGTTGGAAAAGAACATCACCACTTTCTCTATCAAAACTGAAAAAATACCATGGATTTTTAATTCCAACGAGTACATCTCACATCAATGTTAGTTTAGCAACAAATTTTTTTATGTTCAACCCCTGCTCTTTTTAATTTTTCGTTTTCAGCCACCAGGAGGTGTTTGTAATCCAACATTTTTTAGCCCAAACCTTAAAAGTATCAAAAACCAACCCTTTAAACCATAGTTGTCAAGGCGTCGCCAAGGCGTCCAGGCGGTTTGCCTGGGGCCTAGGCGACAGCCGCCTTGTTGCACTGCATGTTGCCTTGTGTTTTGGCACTTATTGATGCCAAATATCATTCAAGTAAATGTTTTTAATATTTGTTATTTCATGTTTTTAATATTTGTTATTTCATTTATTAAAAACATGAAATAACAAATATTAAAAACATTTACTTAAGATATTATTCATAAATAAGCAAATACCCCCTATTTGAATCCAATAAAAATAGTTTAAAAATCAAATTCCAAAAGGATAAAAAGTCAACTCCCCAGTCCAAGAACAAAAACTGGATTTTGGTTATAGGGACGATTTTCAACTTTTAAATACTAGGGTTTTTCTCAATTATGAAAATTTTATAAATTCTATCATGTTAAAACATTGCTAAAAACCAAAAGTCCGGTAAAAAAATATTTTGTTTTGATATTCATAAAATTATTTTCATTCAGGCGATTTTAACAGTATTCGCGCACTTAAAAATA
>NC_056561.1:2340976-2355737 GCF_013358625.1 Macadamia integrifolia | reverse complement strand
TTTTTTTAAAAAAAACCCCAATAAGATTTTTTGACCGCTTTTTTGACCGAATCCTTAAATTAATCGTCCGAATTATTCCGAATAATTCTACGTCCGAATAATTCCCGAATCCGAATTTGCTAACTATGTCTTGGTTCAAACCTTGATGAGGTATGGTGTGTGCCACTTAAAAGGTGGATTGTATAGATTATCGAAGATATGGAACAGGATCCCCAGTTTCAAAACAACAGAAAGCAACAGTGAATTCGATAAAAGTAGATCCTCTGGATGGCCTGGTCGGAGATGGCACAAGCTCCAAGTGCTTTTGGATCATATTCTGCACGGGCCTATGTTCTCATAACTAAAAGATTTAGTGCCTCGATCTAATTTTTGCTTGTCAGAAAACCCACTCAGTTTTTCTCACCTGAATGGGCTTAAAGGGGCTTACTCTACAGGGTTGGTTTGATCAGCTCAGGATGTTTTGGAATGTTTAAAAAGGCTTCCTCTCACATTCTGCTCACAACCATGACCATTTGTTTCTCTGTCATACAAACACAAGGCTGCTTCTTCACTGGTCTAAATACTGACGAAGACATGCAGGGTTATGTCATGTGTGATAATAAGGTAAAGGTGTCTCTGACAACTCAAGTTTGGACCTTCTAAGCAAAGACAACAATCAATTTCTCAGATCCAATATACTACCCATTCTCATCCAAAAGAATTCTTTAAAATTTTCTTGGGCACCAGCCAAAACTACCCATGCACAATCATTAGAAACTCTATTGTACCTGCAATGAGGATATCCTTGGCACCTGCCCATCAAGGACACTTTTACTTCATGGGAGCATGCTGTCATATTCATCCGTTCCCAAATATGAATGTTCAAAAGTTCTAAAACTTTGACCAGCCAAGTGCACGGTTTGCCCATTCACTATTTTTAAAATATCTAAAGTCAATCATTTTTCCTAGCAAGGACCTCTAATGCCCTCAAAGTCTAGTCAGATGGAGGATAAGATGAAAATGGACACTGTATGATTTGTATCTGAAACAGTTTGACTAATATACTTGTATACATTCAATGTCCAAAAACTCGGTGGAAGAGCTGTTAGATTAATTAGCTGAAATCATCTATCACCAAGAAAATAGTTCAGCAGGACCTTCTCAAAACCAGCAGATGAACAGACTACTAAGTATTCTCTCTAATCAAAGGTTCTTTTCTCTTTATTGAGATACCACAATTTCAAAGCATAATGAGTGAACAAAATTTGTCCTGTTCAACCAAAAATGATCTGGTTATCAAAGTACCTCGGACTATCCATCAAAGTACAGTCACCAGATATAGACTTTATGGGCATCTGGAAATCGTCAGATATGTTTTATTTTTCATGCATATGAATGCACAGTTTCAAAGTCGAAAGTTGTTTCATGACAGCTCACCAGGGGAGGTGATGCAATTTCGGTATTCGGAAACACTGTTGGGTTCGCTATGGGTCCACCCAGGTGTAAATATCCAAAAGTAGATAAATAATGGCAATTATGTACAAAACTCCACGTTTGCAAGGGTAGTGGCAGTACCGTAAATAACCAGAATCTCGAAGGCAATTGATAGTAATAGGGGAAGGGATACAAGGTGATTAGAATTATAAAGTGAGAATAGATTTGGAAGGAAATAAATTAAAGGTATATGTGGGGTTAGAAGGTGATTAGAATTGTAAAGTGAGGATAGACTTGGAATGAAATAAATTAAAGGTATATGTGGGGTAATCTTGGTAATAAAGAGTAAATAATTAAAATATCAAAGAAAGAGGGGAGGGGGATCGCTCGTCTCCTACCTCCAGACAAAACAGGGAGGCGGAAAACATCAGCTACCTTGAAGGGAAGAACTCCTTACACCCATAGACTGGCCAGAAATTTCAGGTGGATCCTCACACTTAGGTCTCTGATAATCGACCAAGAGGCACCCAGACAACAAGTGATTCAGGGTGGTGTTTAGCCAAAGAAGGTTGAACCTAGTGGAAGAAGGAGAACCAGGTTCTTGTTGAAATTGATTCTAACTACAGAGTGCACTCTCGGACTGGTATTCTAGGGTTCCTATTGCCCAATAAAGGAGGATTATTGCCCCAAATCTCAGACCAAATCAGTGAGGTATGTTAGGTCGATGACCTCTTCATAGGTTTATGTTTCGTCACTAGTAGCAGGAAACTAACAAAACATCGGGGATTAAACAGCGGCGGGGGGGGGGGGAGAAAATAAGAGAAAGAAACAGAAATAGGGAAAGAAAGAGATATAGAAAGATTAAGAAGAAGGTTAGTGAAAACAGACCTTGAGGGAAGGAAAGAATCAGAATCATAGGGAGGGGCAAGGAGAAGAGGACGACAGCCAAGCTGCCATAAGCCACAGAGACTACTATTAAACAAAACTCAATATTCCATTCTTCAATTCTTCAATTCTAAATTGAATTACATCCATATAAATAAGAAACTAAAGACCTAAAACAGATAACTCAAATAAGGAAAATAAGGAAACCCTCCATAAGTATGCTGTAATGGGAGTAACCTGTTACAAATCAGACTCTAATAAAGTAACCCAAAAAGGAAATTAAATCATAATAAATAAACTAATATCCTAAATATCTACTTTAGGAGGGAGGTGAGAAATGAGGCCAATTAAGGATTGCATGATATGAAAGTATTTCTATGCATTCCAGCGACGAAATTATGCTTTTAAATGCTATGAAGAACTTATCATTTCATTCAACAAGGATTCCAATCATCACCCTGAAAGTCTTCATTTCAATCAAACAACAAGATGAAGGCTTCAAGAAAAGCAGAGAGACCCTATCTTTTTATGTTCAACATGGAAGAAAAAAAGAAGCATCTTAATAACACCAACCAAAAAAAAAAAAAAGATAGAAGGTCCGATTCGCTAACCTTGGCCACCATCCGCTGGAAAGTGATATCTTCGTCATCAATTTTATCCTTTCCTTTACCCAATTTCCTGTCTGTAGAATCAAAATACCCAGAAAAGAAAAATTAATAAAAGCAGTAAGATGAAAAGGGAAAAACAAAAGCTTCCTTCTCACATTTCCATATCGGTAAAACTAATACAACCAGGAATCTCTTAATGATGAAGAACACAGAAAGGAATGGAGAAGTATAAACACTAAAATAAATTTAAAAGGTAGAAAATACTAGAAAATTGAAACAGGGCAAGAACAAAATCAATTAGAGAAGAAAAGCATAGAAACAAAAGTGCATAAATTAACAACAAAAAGAATTAACAAGTTAACCATGGAGCATACCTTTTGGATCGGTGAGGTTGGTGTATTCTCGAACTTCCCTACCAGCCATCCCTGAAACTTCTACAACTTTGTATCAAAGTCCAAGATGACAAGCTGCGTGGAACAGAACCAACAAACATTCCCATATTTTTACTGTTTAAAAAACAAAGCTCCGTCAATCGTTCCGTACTTCCACAGAACAGTTTCTATTCTTTACCTCCAGTACAAAAACTAAAGGAACAAGGTAACCTAACAATAAAAGACCTAAAGTGTTTGTTTTTCATATACTTCGACACTTTTAGAATCCAAGACTGACAGAAATTAGAAGTTCACGTGTTATTCAGTTTGCAAAGTGGGGAGAATAAAAGAGGTAAAATTTTGGAAACAGAAACGTTTGGGCATTAAATGTTTCCATTGCAAAATTTGGCACTAAAACCATCAAATTATTTACATGCAATTATTAGTTATCCTTATTTCTGAAGTTTATCAACTGGAATCTGATCAAAACTTAACAGGCCAAACAATGAAAGTGGCTACGGAGACTGCATGAATCATCACAAAAATCAAGTTCAAGTTACCCAGATTGATGACTAACTATTATATATTTCAACAGAAAAAAATAATAATATATATATATATATAATCACATTAACTATGACTTCCAAAGAAACAATAAGCGGCTGATAGAAGATTTTGTTTCCATTAACATTTTGGCAACAGAAAGATGAAATAATATATCTGCAGCTCAGAAGAAGGCTCAACTCATCATCAAATCCCCCCCTCCCTTGTATGACAAGGGACTGGGGAGAGATGCTATGCTTTTTGATGAACATCAAATCCCCAGTTTGTGGCTGTTGTCAATGCATATATTCTAGGATTTCAAATTGAAAAGATAAAGACAAATAGCGGAAGAATTTTCTCAATAAGCATAAGCAGAAGCATGGCTTAATTTACGGTAATCTGCTCCCCCAGGTCCAATAGATGACATAAATTAAGAACACGGTTTCCAGTCCTAAACCTCCAAGCAGGGAGAAGAGAACAGGAAGAGAGGAGAGACAATAGTGGAATACAGTTGGGGCTGGACATTTCATGGCAGTGATGAGGATGTGAGGAAGACAGAGTTAAAAGAAGGGGTGGAGATGTGGAATGTCCTACAGAAATGCGCTGAGACGTGGAGTATATTTGAATAAAGAGATTTGAGTTTTCTAAAGTCCAGATAAATAAACAGATTTCGCTAACCTAGTATTTAACTCCAGAAAAATCTGTTAGTGAACAATATTTTCCTAAGGTCAATCCGATTGTAGTATCATCAATACAGCATGGAAGTCCAGTAACTTGAAAAATAATGTCTTCTCACAATCACACAACGTCTATTGGGTTGTTGACATGCCAAAAGGGAACATGGATTTGAACCAGAAAGTCTAAATCATTAACCTATCTTCTCAAATTTGTTAAATGGAAAATCGAGAGCGAACGAGAGAGAGCAAACCTTAGGTCGTGTTCCACAGAGGACCAAAGTGAAGTGAAACCAGAGTGCAGGAACAGGGTTGCAAAGCTGAGGTTGCTTTGCGAGTTGCAACTATTTTCCCCCCAAAAGCGAAGTGAAACCGGGAAGGGGGCTACGCCGCTACGGGAGCGGCAGACTTAATCAGCAAAGCAGAGACGGTACTGATCTAAGATATTATATTAGATACTTGGGAGTCGGAAGAGGGATTTATAATTGTATTAAGGGAGCAAGGGAGCGACAACGGTGATGTTCCTCGAGTTTCAGAGCCACCTGGAACGTGATTGGGTAATTTAGAAAGTCCGGCCAGTGCACTCCGCAACGGCCTGAACCTCACTCGATTGTGGCAAGGTCTTGGGATCGACTCTCCCGGTTTAAACTTTTAAGGCTATGTTTGTTTGGTAACAAGAGAAGAACAGATCTCCTTATGCTTGGTATGTTCTTATTCAAAAGAAGATTTCAGTTTTTAAATTTTAAAATTCTTCTTGAGAATTGTAAAGATTTTTTTGCTCTCAATAAAAAATCTTACAAAAAACATAAGAAAAAAATTTCTTTTCTTTTCTTCTCTTGGCTACCAAACATAAAAGGTCCTTTTTTTTTTTTTTTTCCTTCCAATGGATGGAACATTATAACTCCTTAGTTTGTATGTGAAAGAGTTTGAAACAAACGAGCAAGAGTACTATGGTCCTCTTTGGCGTTTAATTAGTTTGATTCAACAAACGCATCCATGCCTTGCCTTGCCTTGCCTGGCTTTACCTTCTATCCCAAGAAGGCCACATGGTACTATGGTAGGGATGATATTGTTGTTTGGTCTATTTATTTTTTGAGTCTCTTCAATTTTAAAGTGGCTTGGGATCTTATCAAATCTCGTGGTTCTCTTTGGCATTAATTAGTTTGATTCCATAATTGCATCCTCCGTCGTAATAGAGCGACAATTACTTAAATATGTTCATATCGCTGAAAAAGCAACATGTTCAACTGGTCAGGTTTTACTCAATTACTTGAAATGCCCTTGGATAACATCCTTTTTTCGATTAGTATGGTTTGACTGTTGCAGAGCTGGGCAATTAGTTAATCATAAACATATTTTAGTTAATGGTCGTATAGTAGATATACCAAGTTATCATTGCAAACCCCAAGATATTATTACGAGGAGGGATGATCACAGCTTCAATATATGGTGGATAGTCTTCAAATGCCTCCCAGCGTAGCTTTTCCTTTTATATTATATTGTTAGATACCGGTTTGCTCTTCATGTTGCCTCTGTTGAAATGGTTTGGAAGTTGTTGGTCATCTTTTCTTCGTTTCTCTCTTCTCCTCTTCAATTTGGAAAAGGATACCAACAAAATATTGGTCTATATATAGGAAGATTCTTTTTTTTCCCCCCTCTAAGAAATGATCGGGATGGATATGACATTTGGTGGTAAAGTAGTTTGTGATGTAATGGATAGATTTGTCTCTTCCATTTATTTTTTTTTATTTTTTATTTTTTTATAAACGTAAGTGCGTCTTTAAGGCTACAATTAACCACATTTGAATGAAGCACAATCTAAGGAAATAGTTATCCAACTCCAATAAATTTGGGAGTCGATCATTTTTCATGTTAGAGGCAAATTTTCTTAGTCTCCTCTCGATATATTAACTCTCCCCAAAAACAAGCATATTCTTTGTGTCTTGGGACCTTACCATTTCCTTTCTGTAGCTCCCTGCTCTCTCTGGGTTGGGTTTTTCTTTCATATTGTAAGCTCTGCAAAAAAAAAATCTCCTTCTAGGTGTCCTTTGTTTCTCCTTCTCCTTTTGGTAATGTATTCTCTACGCACTATAAAAAAGATAGGAGTAAGACCCGTTGCCCCAACCCATGACTATGTTTGAATGGAAGAAAGAAAAAAGAATTTTTTTTTAAATGGAGAGATAGAAAGACAAACGTTTCATTATTTTCATCGTTTATTTTATTATATTTTTTCTATCTTTGCTTTTCTTTCTATTCCTTTCTTTTCATGCATTTCAAACATAGCCTTTAGGCAGATGAAACTTCAAGGAGCGACTCTTTTACGCACCGTGATCTAGGCAATCGAGTCTATGAGGTCCATGTTGAGTCAGCTTTCGTAAAAAGTATTTATCCCACCAATTCATGGCTGGAATCTTGTGAATCAAAGAACAGTTTCACCTCAGATCCCTCGTCCATGTGTTAAAAAAATTGTTGAGAAACAAGTATTTGACTTGGGTGAGTTACGACTTGAGTGAAAAAAATTGTAAAATACGGTTAAGAGTCATGTAGACTAATAATGACTCTTCCCCCAAACAAAGAGGGGATTTTGAAGATTGAAAGCATTGAAGAAATTGTTTGGGAACAAAACAGAAGAGGTAAAGAGGGACAGGCACGAGACAAAAGGAGAATGGTCAGATTAGATTATATAGGGGTAAGGTGTAAACGCAGTAAAGATTTTCACCTGCCTGATGCCCTGGCCTTTTTCCCCGATGCCAAGGGTGGTGGGGACATGAGTGAGCTGTTCAGAGTTTTAGAATACTAAAAAGATAAACGAGCAACCTAGTGCACGAGGCTCCCACTACTCCAAGGTCTAGGAGGGACAAGTGTACACATTCCCAAGGCAACGGCGATGATTCTGATGGTACACTGGTTAGTTGACAGAATGCCAATGTTAGATTTATAAATAAAAAAAAAAAAATTCCTAGCACATGAAGAAGGTTGAAGATCGTGCCACTACCAAACCCTCGATAATATCAGATATCCCATTTTAAGGGGACATCGAGCTCTGAGCACTCTGAGCCCACGGCAACCATTTTAGGAAAACAATGAACCCATTCATCGCCTAAATCAACAACAATAATTCTCAGCAAAAATATATGTGTGAGGATACGCAAAAGAATACAAACATTATTGCAAAAATGAAATGGAAAATAGGCCTTGTCAAAACTTCATTTCCACCCACTTCTATCTATCCTGGAAATGAATCGCTGAAATTTTCCAACTCCTATAGTTCTATTTGACTTTTCTGTAGAGCTAAACCCTATAATCTTAACACTTACCCCTTCGCATGTATCCTAAGCACTTGATCAGTCATTCCTAGAACCATTAGATGCCCCCTCACTAGTATCTCCCGGATCTGATCCATCCACCATTTTCTGAATCGAATCCATGTCCCCAGCCTCAGAAAAAGTATGTATCCGAAGGGTATCTACATCTTCACTGAAAACAACAAAAGTGGATAGCAAAATCTATAAATTCAGGAGTGAATATCCATCACTTTTTTCAAGACATTGAGTTTAAGGGAAGAGGCCTACTCTGTAACCCCAAATATCTCCTTAACAACTAGGGAGCTATCCCTTGAGCAGAACTCCGGTAGCTGTCTCAAAATGTCAAATAAAACGTTTAGTCAATTCAATAAGCAAAAGAGAACCTTCTAGTCAACTTGGATTATCTTTAGCAACCCCACATATGTAAGCTCCAGATGCAGTGAATGAAAATGTGAGATTTAAACACCAAAATGAAAGTTATGCAACCTCAAGGGACTTGAATTTAGCCCCAATTGATCAGAAACTCCAATGAAGTACCAAATCTAGAAGCCTACTTGACGCACAAGATATCCATATCCCCCATGCAGCTCAATTTGCTCGAGACCCACTCAAACAGACCAATCACTTGGCAAACCCCTTATGGCACATAACAAATAGTTGCCTGTAAAGACATTCAGGTAGTTTAAACAGTCTCACCACAGAAACTTCAATTGTCGTTCATTCCCACCCCAACCCCCACCCCCTCGGCGGTCCCAGAAACTTGAGATTAGTTTGAATGCTTAACCATCAATTCGGACAACTTGCCTACCCAGTAGAACAGAAGGCATATTCTTACAATATAGAAGAATACTCACCTAACGAAATGAAAATGCAATAGCAGAAAAAGCAGCAAATCATTGAGGGGGACAAGACTCAAATTATCATTATCCATTTACCTCAGATAAATAAAGAACCTTTCCGAAAAGAGCCCGAACAGCTAGCTTTCGCTTTAATCCCTTTTCTGTGTATCCTGAAATATCCATGACAACTGGTCCTGAAAAACATAGACGAACCGTCAGCATCAAGAGAGCATCTTGTCAAAAGCGATGCGGTTAGGGTCTAGTATTGATTCCTCTTTCTTTTTTTCAAAGATTATATTGTACCATAGGCAATCAATTTTGTCTCGTCTATTAGTTGACGTGGTAGGATATAAAATTTTCATTTAGCAAAGAAAAAGAAAAGGATAAGTACTATTTCCTACAGAATGATCATACCTATATCTAATTGCATACGAGTAGAAAATTTGTTTTGTTGGGGGGGGGGGGGGATTGTTGATCTTGGGGCTGTGTCAGACAAAAAATGCAAATGTATATCCTCGCTACCAGGCGTTACGCTTCATTAGCATTCAGCTACTCTAATTTCTCTGTCCCTTGTCCAATTGCTAGGAACATACAATGAAAAATGACCCTAAAGCCAAAAATTAGGCAATATTTCTCCATTAGACAACTATAATTTTGCTCTTTAGCCTAAAATTCCCATCCTGTAATGGATTTTTGCAAACTTTGTGCCTACTCTGATGTAACTATTTAAGTCCTAAAAGTGAGCAGGAGATTGGTTATTAATAAGAAAATGGTGTATGACAGAGCTTGAAGGCCTAACAAATAAGCGTAAAAGCATCTTTCTGATCATCACCTAGTGGAGTTAAACCATTACAATCCCAAGCCCGATTGCTGTTAAAGTATTCATGATCCAATTTCTTGAACCAAATCCAGAACTCTTGAAACAGGGAAGGAGACTTACATTGACATGATAAAAAGTTGAAATTGAGGAAATTTTGCAAAGAATGAGACATAACAAGTCATCATACCTCCATAACCATTTCAAAGAGATTTTATATATTGAAATTTTACTGAATTTCTTTGTAGAATATCTACAACAAAGAATCTTAGCCTTTTCTTTCAAATCAGCTGAACCAATAAAAGACTGCAATTAACAGTCCATGAACGTTGATTAGACCCAAGATTTAATAAAATAAGGCACATCTAACTTCAAAAGTCCAAAGCTCCACATTGCTTGCCTTTGTTAATCTGCATTCCTTTGGTTTCTTCCAGTCCAAAACTCCAAATTGCCGAGGTTGTCAGGCTATTAGGACCACTGACCACAGGCCTGAATGATCATAAGAACCTCCTTGCACGGCTTTTCTTGGGAACATATTTACTTGGTCAATGACTGCCCCAAAGATTGGAAGACTATTGTTTGAACCAGACATTATATTTTTTGTCTGTATGGTATAATCTACTGCTGTAGATGCAGTTTTTGTTACTTGGGTAGGTGAAGCAAGTAACAAAAATCTCTCTCTCTCTCTCTCTCACACACACACACACACACACATATATATAGCAAAAACTCTGGTGAATTTGTTACCTTTGTCTCGCATAATTCGCCTTGAGATCTCATTTAGAATTTCAGCAACCGTGGCATCATCCAGCATTGAAGCTTTTCTGAGTTGGATTAGGTCTGCAACCAAGTCTGCATTGAAGGGTCTTTCGTTCATAGCATACCGAATGTACTTCCGCAAAATGTCCTCCATGTCAAAACCTGTCTGGCTATGAACTAGGCTATTGTATAAAGGCCAAAATACACAACCGAAAAATGAAATGAATTCCTCATATATAAAGCAACATGCCTCTGCCATACAAAGGCCACCATGGAAGTGGGTGTTTTATAGCAAAGATTGGAGAAGGCTGACATAAATAAGGTTTCTAATGCCAACAGTCGGACAAAGTCCGAAAAATTCAGTTCACCTCTGGGGAAAAATGTAGACCTCCCATCATACTTCTAACTTCCTAAAAGAATGTGAAGTACCAAAGTTTCAATCATAAATAAAGAAGGTGATATAGAGGCTGGTGTTTTACAAAGAATAAAAATAGGGTCAATGAAGTGGAGAGGTGTGTCCAGAGTGTTGTGTGATTGGCGTATTCCTTTATAAAGGAAATTTTATAGGATAGTCATAAGACCAGTTATGATTTATGGTGCAGAATGTTGGGCAGTTAAGAAGCATCGTATAGATAAACTAAGTGTAGCAGAGATGAAGATGTTCAGATGGATAAATGGTACAACTAGGAAGGATAAAGTAAGGAATGACCATATTAGATTTGGGTTGGGAATTGGGAGTAGCTCCGATACATGATAAGCTACGAGAAAGTCGTTTGAGGTGGCATAGCCATGTTCAATGAAGTCCTTTGGATGCCCCCATATGGAGGAATGATTCAATTCAGATTGAAAGATCTAAAAGAGTTAGGGGCAAACCTAAAAAGACCTTAGGAGAAGTGGTGAGAAAAGACATGCATAGCTTACTCCTTGTATCAAGTATGACATCGAATAGAGCTGATTGCAGGGCAAAGATCCATGTAGCTGACACCATTTATTTGGGATAAGGCTAAGTTGTTGTTCCAATTTCCAATCAGGTCAAAAATTGACCTGGATATTCCAAGGGTGCACTATCACTAGTGATGACCATAGTATACACTCCCTGGAGCTCATTTTAAGTTGTGAAGTAAATGCTCAAGCAAAACACAAGGGAACACAAATACTGAAACTTTGTAACAAACACAAGGGAACACAGAATACTGGAACTTTTGTAACAATTTCATTACCAAGAAGCACTCCTCTCTAGTGGAAGTTTCTTATAACCCCAATATTCCCACCTCCCCCCCCCCCCACCTAAAAAAAAAAGCTAGATTGAAAATTTCAGCTATCCCTCAGGTGTAGTATAAATCAGTGTATCACAAACTGCCAAAGCAAGCAATCGGACTATCCAAACCATCTGTAAAGGATGAACATGTCCATTCTTAAATCAAACCTTGGTTATAGGTTGTAAAAGTTTAGTCAATCTAACGTCCAATTTGCATACCCATATTGTTTGACACATTCAAACCTGTCAGTCAGATGATTGCATTGTGGGGAATGCTTTTGTGGAATATAGCTAAATTTTATTTAGATAAATGCATAGTTACAATACTTGAACCCTTAATCTCTATTGCATGCCAGCAGCCTTTAGTTGATCAGTTTCGATATATATTTGATCTATCCATAATTGGTTATCCAAATTTCCCTCCCAAAAGAGAAAAAGTAAAAGAAACCTCAACTTGGGATTGTTTGATTTGTAAATCAGTAAAATTCTGTGTCTTGTATTCATGTAGGAAACCCATATAAATACAAAAAATTGGACACCCGTACAAGGTAAGTCTATAGAAAGAAAGAACTTTACAGGGAAGGAGAATATTACACAAATATAATAGCTATACAATGAAAGGATTGAAAGAATCCTATCATTTCATATAACAGCTATACAATGAAAGGATTGAAAGAACCCTATCCTTTCATATAACAGCTATACAATGAAAGGATTGAAAGAATCCTATAGAATCCTATCATTTCATATAACAGCTATACAATGAAAGGATTGAAAGAATCCTATCCTTTCTCTTTACATTCTCCCTCAAACTAATGCTGGGTGGACAGCATAAGTTTGGATTCAAGATACCAATGACGAGCTGAAGACATAGCTTTAGTAAAAATGTCCGCAATCTGATGAGTAGAAGCTATGTAGGGAAGAGAAATAAGGTTATTAAGATATTTGTCACAAATGAAATGACAATCAACCTCAATGTGCTTCGTGCGCTCATGAAATACTGGATTGGAAGCAATGCGACTGGCGCTAGTATTATTAGCATAGAGAGGTGTTGGCTCTGAAAATGAAATAGAGAAATCTTTGAATAACCCATGGAGCCAAACAATCTCACTACAAACTAATGACATGGAACGATATTCAGCCTCTGCAGATGACTTGGAAATTGTATGATGCTCCTTACATTTCCAAGAAATGAGAGTCACCAAGAAAAACATACCATCCTGAAATAGAGCGCCGAGAGTCAGGACAACTAGCCCATTCAGCATCAGCATAGGCACGCAATTTAATTGAAGAAGAGGAAAAAAATAGCCCTCGTGTAGTTGTACCTCGCAAATAGCAAATAATGCTGTGAGCAGCGGTGAGGTGCAATTGGTAAGGTGACGAAACGAACTGGCTAACAATATGGACAGCATAAGAAATATCTGGGCGAGTCATAGTAAGATAGATGAGACTTCCCACAAACTGCCGATATATAGTAGGATCAGAAAGACGTTCTCCAGCACGCTTAAAGTATTTGACATTAACTTCCACAGGAGTATCCACTTTCTTGTCATCAGTTAAGTTGGTCAGTTTAATCAAATCTTGAACATATTTGTGTTGGTTAACAAAGTAACCCCGTTTAAAGTAGTGAACCTCGAGTCTAAGAAAATATGTGATAGGACCCAAATCCTTCATCTTAAAGGAAGAACTTAGGAGCAACTACAATGTGTTAATAGCGTCAATATCATCGCCAGTAATAAGAACGTCATCCACATATAATAGAAGAAACGTCATACCTTTAGGAGAAGAATGAAAGAACAATGAGTAATCATGGTAACTTTGAGTAAAACTAGCATGATTAACCACCTCCCAAAAACGTTCAAACCAAGCCCTAGGAGCTTGCTTCAAACCATATAAGGATTTCTTTAGTCTACAAACCATCGATTGATTATATGAAAGACCAGGAGGGGGGGTGCATATAAACCATTTCCTTCCAATGACCATGTAGAAAGGCATTCTTAACGTCCATTTGAAAAATAGGCCATTGACGGACAGCAGAAAGAGCTAAGACGACACGAACGGTGGTCATCTTAGCAACTAGAGCAAAAGTCTCAGAGTAATCAATACCATATTCCTATTTATCTCCCTGAGCAACCAAACGAGCTTTATATCTATCAATAGAGCCATCAGACTTGAGCTTCACAGAATATACCCAATGACACCCAATAACTGGAGTATTCGAAGGAGTAGGCACCATATCCCAAGTATCATTTTCCACTAAAGCATTAAGTTCTAAGTCCATAGCCTCTTGCCAACAAGGAATACGACATGCCTGCTGGTAAGATTTAAGAAGAGAAACAGGATCTAACGAGACAAAAAGAGAAGTAATGGCATCCAATCGAGCAAACAGAGAAAATGAAGTATAAGGATCAAGAGCAGTAAGCAAAGCACTAGAAACATTAGCTGAAAATCCATACCAAAAAGAAGGCTTAGAACACCCTGGTTGAACGACGTAAAACAGGATCAGAAGAAGAAACCATAGGATTAGCAGAAGAAATATTAGTGGAAGAAATATTAGAATCAGGATCAGAAGCCGGTGATAATATATAATCAGAACCCTACACCGAAGGCATAGGTAGGGGCGTCGTTGTTGGAGTCAACTGTCGTTGTCGGCGTTGATACATGATGAGCACATTTATGTGTGAAATCTAGGGTAGTAAAACATACATTTTAGATATTTAGAATGGAGCTACCTTGGGTTTTGCTCTCTTTTTATAGGTTTTATATTTTCAAGGCTTTAAGGACTATCTGGCGCTATATCTCCAATTTTACACGTAAAGAGGTCCTATTTCTTTTCATGGTTGCGAAGAGGACGAAATTCTGAGCAAGATGGACATGTTCAATTGCAAGTATATATTCGTTTGGTCAACCGTACAATTGATTATTCTTTTCAGGTCAGAAAAAGAATAATGGATCAGAACTGAACCGAAATGCAGAACCAGCCCATCTGCAGTTGTTCCAAGGGTATAAGGAATATTTTAAATGCCAACAAGGATCGATGGACCACATCCTTAAGTGATTGAAGATTCGTTTTTGGTAACAACAACTACCTAGCGTAATTGGTGAGTTGTGGTCTGCAAAATCCTGTGCTTATTAGGAGGTCTCAAGTTCGAACCTCTTAACTGCCATTTTGTTGAGGTTTTTATTTTAGAAGATTTTCTCTTTCCTACTCATCACTCAAAGGAGGTCGGCCAAAGGGTTTCTTACGCAAGAGGAGAGAGAAATAAGGAAATAAAGAGAAAAATAGAAA
>NC_056561.1:2309011-2335679 GCF_013358625.1 Macadamia integrifolia | reverse complement strand
ACTCTTTCCAAGTAAGACTTCTTACATTCCATCTTGATGAATTAGTTTGACTAGTGTAGATTCTACTTTGGTCTACTGTCAGTCCAAATTCGACCAACCTCTTATTTGATTCAGTTAATATCTCCTAAATAAGAGAATTTTCCCCCCTTCAATGTCCAATGCCTTTCATAACTCGTGAGAGAACAAAATCCAAAATTCCAATCAACTGTTTTCACTTCCATCCAAACAAAACATGGTCTTCAGAACTTCGGTCTGGGTCTTTTCTCTACCCATCAAAATTATTAACTGATAGCAATGCATTTGATTGATATAGTTTAAATTAAAATACTAAAGGCGGCCATTTTATGACTACTTGTTCTTATATTTATAAGTAACAATTTTACATCTAAAATTATTCAAAGTAGCTAAGTCAAAGCGAACTCTTCAACTCCTGGTAAGTTCTTGAAATTTCATTTTTCCAACAGGACACTCATGATCAAATTTTCTGTACTATCTTAAAAATTAAAACCACCAATCGAAGATAAGCAATATTTTCTCGATTCTCATCAGCCATAAGAATACACTCAATGAATTTGAAGTTTTGAACAATAACAGATGGAAAATAAACAATGAAACTCACCAATTTTTTCCTTTTCTTCTTAGGCGAATTGAACTTCCGGACAGTCTTGACAAATGCGATAACAAAAGTGATACTAGCATAAGACAACGGCAAGGCGAGAATCCACGGCAATGAACTACTACCGACCCTGGGCCCAGGAATCGCCTGCGTTACCGATCCCGTGAATTCCACCAGGTCCATCGCTTTCTCCTGAATCCAAGGCAAGTCCTCCTCCACTTCTGCTTGGGGTTTTCCTCCACTAGGGTTAGTTTGAACTTGCTGGGTTACTGCCATTTCTTCGGTTTTCCTTTTCGCCATTGTTGAGACCCGGAGAGTGGAGGTCGTAGTTGTTTGTCTCTGCCAAGTGAGCATGGTGAGAGATGAAAGCTTAGGGAATGCGAATGAGCTACCATTTGGAGGAGCACACGGCTGCCTGTCAACAGCACCTGTGAACGAAGCTCTAATAAGCTGCGAAGAAGCCATGGATCAATGTAAGTGCCCTCCTATGGCGAAGAGCGAGCTTCCCCCTCTTTCTATCTTCGGTAATGCAATTAGTAATCTTACCCAAAAAAAAAAAAAATTTGCAGTTAGTAACAATTGTACTTGCTTTTTGTTGAAAACGGTTTCCAAGTGGCTTTTTTTGCGGCTTTGAAGGGTAGCGATGCTTTTTGACATAGGGATGTGCAAAATGAATGATCTTTGCAAAAAAAAAAAAAAACTGCAAATTGAACGATCTTAAAAGAAATCTCTTAAATTAAGGACTTCCAATGATGAATTTGGTCATTGGTGTTTGGACCAATTTTTTTGGTGCTTGATTTCTTTTTGACCTTGGCTCAAGTGGGTCAAATTAATTTTTCGGATAATAATAATGAAAACATTGAAGAAGTGAGTCAAATTAATTTTTTGGATAATATTGGAATTGAATAAAGGGTAATTTACAGCTCCATCCCCTGAAGAATGCCAGTATTGTAAGAATATCCTCTATTTTTCACCAAATTAGACTCAGACTTCTTACCGTCAGTCTCCGTTAAGTTAGAATTTAAAATGATATTTTTACCCTTTTAACTAAAACAAATAATAAATCATATTTTACCTAAATTACTTCTAACTGAGTCATTAGTCATAAGTCGTGACCGTCCGCAATAGTAGCTACCGTCGACGGTTCCAACTTCTTCTCTCGTGGATCCTGTCACACACTCTCTCTCTGAGTCTCGAGGCCAACTTGGGTGTTCTAAAAAAGAAAACCCAAATGCATAGTCATGGATTTTCAATCATGGAAAAATTTTCCATTGGGTTAGTGATTCTAGCTTATTATAACCACTTCCTTCGCTAATGTTACCACCACTAACAGAACGGAAGTTCACTATAACTTTGTGAGAAAACCTTGAAAATAGCAGAGAAAGAATGCAAACTGGAGGCATGACTCAAAGCTCCAATGATAGTGTTGGTGTATGATGTCTTGTATTCTGTCACAGTTTAATCCAGAGAGTATTGGTGCAGCACCTTGATAGGCAAGATGGCGGTCCCGCTCGAATTTTTTTATTTGAGAGAAATTGTGTACTTTCCGAATTAGGGTTTTTCCTATATATTTGTAGCGATGGTTTATTTATCTGTAATGCAAGCAATACTGAGAGGTGTGAGGACGAGCACTGTAACCCTATTCTCCATTGATTGTGAAGTAATATCTCATCTCACCGGGGACGTAGGCAACCTTGCCGAACCTCATAAAATCTGTGTGCATTGTTTGTTCTGTTTTTTCATTATCTTCTACATCGTCTTAGGGTTGCGTTTCTACATGATAGGGCATTGAAGAGAGAAAAACCTTTGCGCTTTAGGGAAGGCCACCAAACGAAGGAAATCAAATAGATAAAGCCTGCAAAGCTCGATTATGTAAATGATATTGTTTTCTTCTCTAAAAAATGGTTGAAACCCTCCAAGTGGCTTGGAAATCAATCACAATCTAGAGCTGGACAAGAGTAATGGTTTTTCAAAATTTGGGAGAAAACTTGCTGTGATCTAACTAGTGTTGAGAAGAATCACAAAGATCGAGTTGTACCTGTGTCTATTTGGGGAAGAAGACCCGCAGAACTCTTACTCTTTTTGTCGGTGCTCTGCTCTACTCTTGTAGCTGGAAAAGTTCAAAGAAGGGGAGAGAGTTCGAGCTTTACTGCCGCTGTTTTTCTCTTCACGGTTTGAGCTGGATTTATTGATTAAAATTCAAGAAAACCCATCTTTTCTCTGCTTTGATCGTTCTGAAATCCAAAACCAGAGAAAAAAAATGATCTTGAATAACGAAAAGGGTGGACAGATTCAAGAGGGATAAAGAGTAGTCTCTTGAGGACCTCAGATCTAGACTTCCAAGTTCTTTGAAGAAAGCTGTGATGAAACCCAGATGATCCAATACTTATACCTCAAGGAAGAAATGGAAAAATGGATGAATTGATATGTAACTAACGAGTTCGGTGACCTACCATTGCTTTCTTATTCAAAGAGAAGTAGAGAGAGAGAGAGAGAAGTAATGGGTTAGTGACAAGTGGGTTATGGAGGGAAGAATTTGGCATCGCTTCTTCTTCCTTCTCGTCGGAGAAGGAAGAACGATGAGAGGGAAGAAGAAGCGAAGGATTGGAGGAAAGGGAAGGCCTTCACACTGTTGAATATGCTCCGGCAATGCCCTCCTTCCGTTGATCCCTGTCATATGTTTTAGTCAAAAGGGTGTTCCAGTTGGTCGCCATGAGTTCTTGCTGGTCGCTGATGCCACTGCCACTGCCGTTGCCGCCATGGTCTTCAATGCTCGATTTAGGAGAAAGTTTTACTATCAATTTGAGGATGAAACTAATTACATGGACATTTTAGGTACTTCACATTTAATAAGGGCATTTTGGTATTTCAAATAAAATATAGTAGCTGATATCAGCATATAAGGTATATTCCTTAACGGAGACTGACGGTAGGGGGTCTGAGTCTAATTTGATGAAAAAGAAGTGGTGTTCCTATAATACTGACATTCTCCAGGGGGTGGCGTTGTAAATTACCCTTGAATAAATATATAATAACCGAAAAGGAACAAGTGTCCAGAAACATCAGGAACAAATTTTCACGTTTATGGGGAATAGAAACGGATTTTTGGGTGTTTGATAAACATGTGTTTCTTGGATCAATTTGTTCACACATTGTTGTTTGATAACATGCTCCACCCTCTCTCTTCCGTCACTACCATGCCCACACTTCTCATTCTTGAGCTTAGGAAAAGTCACGTTTTTCACTTTTGGGCTTTTATATTAGGCACAAATCCACGATTTGTTGCCTTCACTTGTTTCTAGAAATGACGAAACAAGTATAACTTGTTTTGTCACAACCGTTTCTTATAACATAAATTTTCATAAATTCCTATTTATGTTTCTAAAAACGGGTGGAACAAAACAAGATTTTCAAACGCTTTTTACCCCGTTTCTCCATTTCTAGGAACAGGAAAACACAGAAACGCGTTTTTAGAAACGTTGTCAAACAGTGCCTAAGAAGATCGTTTTGAGACTCAAAGGTTCAAAACCCAGATTCTTTTAGAAAAGTCGCATGTGAGAAACAAATGGCAAATGTTCTTATTATTGTCTTGGCACAAATCACAAATGTGTCAATGTCTACCCATTTTCATAGGATGTCCTTGGTAGGAATACCATTGTGGACAATTCTCCAAAGGAAGAGCTTATATTTGGGGTGGATTTTCAGTTTAAAAAAAAAAAAAGCACCACCATTGTGAGCAAGGCGACAAGCAAGTACACTTGTTTGAGCACCAGCCACCCACTATTGTTAGTAAATAAATCAGTTATAAGAAAAAGTGGCAACTTTCTTGGTAGATAGAGTGCCATCCTTAGAGAGGTGACACCACCATCTATCAGGGCAATCGGAAATGAGAATCTATAAGATTTTATTAGTGACATGGGGTGAGACATAGATTTTAAGAGATTAGAGATCCAGAGCTTCCCAGGGCGAAGTTATTTATCTTTGTTAGAAAAGATGAGGAGTTAAGAGCTAGCATCAGGAGCAACATTAGATAAAGAAGGAAAAGACAATAATCAGAGACCAGACTAAAAGAAAGAATCATTCCCATTTTCGATTTTCTTTAAGACCATTTTTTGAAGAAAATAAAGGATACTTACAATGGCACTCCAGCAAAAGGATCCTCTCCTTTTCAAAGCCTTTTCATAAAAATAAATAAAATAAAATAAAATAAAATATAAGCATTATGGTAATACTTGGCTCTAAAAATTTGTGCCCATAATTATTGTTCATTGGTAACAAGGCGTCGACTAAGTTTGAGAAGGAGAGCTTTATTATGAGCCTCAGAGTGAGTCCCGTAAGCCAATACTACCACAAGTTTTAGGTCAACAGATTTTATGCCAACCAATCAAATGAAGTTTTCTGGATATGGTTACATCACCATTCCAAAAATGCAAGTTGTTGGAGTCCAACTTTTTTGCATATTATGTTAAGAAAGGCATAGCGAAACATCAAATAGGAGGGGGTGGAGGATAAATTAAGCAGACTGGATTAAGATGGTTCGACCAACAAAAGATAGCAAATCGCTTTCCAAGATGCCAACTTGCTTCCCACTCTCGATACAAATGTATTTGAAAGAAACAATTTTAGCTATTGGGCGAAAAGTATGACTGACAAGATAAAGGCAATACTGCTTTTATCCAAATTAATAGTTAAACCAGAGAGGTCAAAAAATAAATCCAGAATACACTTAATTGTAGCAAAATTATCCAAAGTAGTTTTACAGAAAATGAAAGTATCATATGCAAAGAAAAGATGAGAAATCTCAAGGTCGTAGCTAGAGGTCTTGATTCTTTTAAACAAGTTCAACTCTTTATAGGCAGTTAAAAAGATGAGAGAGGCCCTCCTTAGCTACAATAAAAAGAAAAGACTCAAGGAGTAGCCTTGTCCAAGACCACGGGAGAGGTATTTTCAAAAGGTTGAACTATTTGATGCAAGTGTTGAATTTTCAGCTATTTTTCTTTAGAAAAAACAATGTTTTTTAGCTTACTAAAAGAATTGTTTTTGGACCTTTAGTTTTGTGAAACGAGGGCTTGGCAGAGCAGCCAAAGAGTGTGTTTGTTCCTAGTCACCAACCATGGCATCTCTTCATTCCTTGTGACTTCTGTTATTGACGTGGTAAACGGCTTCTTCAGCCTTTCTTTCAAGCAAAAGAAGGAAAGTGTGGGTTGCTATGCAAACGTGGACAACATGGGCTACGGCCACAACTTTGTGAAATTAGAAGACTATCCTTTGGATTGGATAGATCGTCTCTCAATTATAGTAGCTCCTCCTAATTACCACTACTGACACGACCACCCTACAAGCTCATCTTCTTCATGTTCGATGCCAACAACCACAGGACTTTAGGTTTAATTAATTCCTTTTAATCATCATTTATTTGTTTCTATTATTCTTTGATTTGTTATTTCAAGAACAAAAATTACGAATAATCTTACTTACAATAGTACTTAGTGGTACTCATGACTGAAGTAAGTGATAATTTGACGCTTACAGTCGATCGATTGATCGGCTTTTGAAAGAAATTATTTTGATGAAATGTTAATTCATACATCTTCTTCGTCTCCCCAAACCCATTAATCTAATTAATTGATTTCTATGATCTTAATGGATGTGGAATGAGATGATGACTTGTATCAAGAGGTTTGCCAGATGTGCCACCTAAGGGAAGTGAAGGGTAGACGTCAAGCATTGAGGGAAACTTGGTGGTGGTACGATGAGGTTCAAGTGGCTATCAAGACCAAAAAAAGATTGTTTTAAGACTTGGCAAAGGATTAAAGAAACATAAGTATTATTATACCAGGAATTGTGTAAGAAACGTTGTGGGGGTGGCTATGGCAAAGAAATATAAGGATATCTATAACAACCTTAATAAGAAAGAAGGAAAAATATGTATATATATATATATAACACGAGAGAAAGAAAGAGTACAAATTTCGACCAGATGAGGTGTATGAAAAATGACAATGGAAGAGTGTTGGTAAAACATAAGGACATTGTAAGAAGATGGGACAAGTATATTTGTGTCCTACTAAATGGAGATAGTTCGAGTATAAATGACATAAATGATGACTTTACTCAATAAGACTCCACATATCATAGATAAGTTCGAAAAGCTAGTGTGACAGAAGTTGAAGTGGTTTTGAGAAAGATGAAAGCAGGTAAGACTCCGATCCCAAATGAGATCCCAATAGAAGTGTGAAAGCCTCAGGAGTACGTTGGGTGGCTTGGTTAACGAGGTTATTTATAGTTGAATATGTATCAACTTTTGTATGATCGTCCACTGTGGATGTTCCATTTCACAGTGGCATCAAATGTTAGTCATTATATACAAGATAGCAATCTCAACTCCTCAAAGAAATCAATTTCATAGGCAAACGCCAAGTTTTAGAACTTTTAATGAATCAATGTAAAAATCTATTTACACTTTAGAACTAGGCAAAAGGTTTAATGTGCACGACCATGCACAGTCGTTCCTTCAACCCTTGGATGGCGGTGTGTAACTTCTGCCCCACCCCATGCAACAGTTGAAAGGAACAACCATGCGCGTACACAGTCATGGCTTCAAACTGTTGAATGGGGGAGAGAAGGTTGTGTGTTACACTTCTACCCCCACCCTAATTGTTTTTCCTATGGGTATAATAATTGCCAATAGTCTATAGATTGGATACTGGAGAAATCATCATCTAGCCCACTTCCCCTTTAGATGTTGGGGACGCACACTCTCAACGCAAGGCCACGCAACCAGCTAACGTACTCCTTTTCTGGTGTTTTGGCTTCTTATTTATTTTGATAAACTATTTCACGAACTGTTTTGCATCCCTCAATTGACGGAGCATGTGGATACCAATGCACATGGACAGCGTGCCAATCTCTCATCTTAAATATATAATCATGAAATGCATGTCCTAAAATATAAGTATAAACTAATTAATTGACCGTAAAAGATCACCTTGACTAGAGTTCTATAATGAAGAATGATGTCACATGTTGAGATAAATATATTTTATTTTTAAAGAATGTGAGAAGATGCTATCTTTGTTTATTTATTTATTTATTTTTAACGTGTGATGGTAATGGTGGAAGCATGGTAGAACACTGGTATGATATCAGAGCATTGGCCGATACATGTCGCTATTGGACAGACTCAATACAAATGCTGACCTGATATGGATCGGTTGATGTGTGCCAATAACCAGATTTGATTTTTTAACCCCCCAAAAAAAAAGGAACGTCTGATTTGAAATCAATTCGATCCGATCCAGCCCAATACAACCGATCCATGTCGTATCGTTCTAGTTGGAACCAGGAGGGAAAGGGAGCGGCGTTTACGAGGGGGCGGAATCTAACTGGACCCACAGTTGAAAGTTGAAACCATTCGAGCTGGTATTGTGCTCTTCTAGAATGTTTGGAGTCAACAAACTGGGTCAATAGTTAATTCGTTCCCTCTCCGCAAGAAGCTTCCTAATTCATAAGCACCCAGACTAGACCAACAAGCGTGATGGGCCCGCCCATTCTAAGGTCAAAGTTGTGGTAGACCTTTTGCCAACCGTTGATGGCCGGGTCCAGCCCATTTGGATTGAGGAAGCAGCAACTAATTTTAAAGTGGGCAACCTAGGATCATAGAGCAATAAAATTAGAATTAATTAAGTTTGGCATTTCCGCCAATATTTTTTTTTGGTGTTCGTTGAAACTTTAGCCTGCAAGGCTTAAGTTGCAGACATACTCGCTCTCTGCCATTCCTTTTTAGTTGCGACTTGGTAGTTCCAATGGAGAACCGCATTGGTATCTTCGATAATCTAAGACCGCCCAAGTCTTTGAAATCCATCTTCCGCAGCGCCAGGAAGTCGGAAAATATGGTCGACGCTTCTCCCGACTCCATCCCTCAGCTCTCTTGCATCGCCAATTCCGTCATTGCTCGTTGTTCCAAGTAATTCTCATTCTTCTCCCCTTCCAATGCTGGAGTGAAACACAGCATTTACAGGAATTCTGTTTACTGATATTTGCTTTCCTCTTTCTTCTCTATACTATAATGTAGTTAGCGGTGTCCACATATAATGAAATTATTTCATGGATGTGTTCGTTCATTTCTATTGGTCTTTCTTTCATATATTGATACTTGAAAGTAGGGTTACGGCTCAACTCGAGATGCTTTCACCCAAACGCAGGTTAAATATTTGTGAAAAATAACGAACTTCAGACAATGAAATAATTAACCTCATGAAAAACATAATGAAGTAATAGGAGATAGATTACTTTACCACTCAGCCTGATCCCAACTAAATAGGATCGACTACAAAAGGAGATAGATGATCTGCACCTATTGAAGTTTTTGTCTCATTTTATCTTTAGGCTCTGTTTATTAACACGTAAAATGCTCTGAAAATGAATTTTTTTCCCTTAAAAGACAATTTTTTGCCAGAGTCTTTTCGATAAGATTCTGCCTAACAAAAAAGAATGTCAAATGATCGGAAGATCTTCACAATTAAGAATAACATATGCCTTGGATAAGCAGTTCAGTTCTGAGAACAAGAACAATTACCTTAAATTAGAAAACACCAACTTCCCATTAATTGAGAATAACATTTATGTGATAGCCACTGGAGGACAAGAAAATGTAGATAACTGAGCCAAAAGCAAGAAAGACTTCCTCCACCAATTACAGCACTAAGACGGAGGTACATTTAAGTGAGGACAAAGGGTCTTCATAGACTATTTCTTCTGTGAGAGGTTCTATTGAGATCTGATTTGTCATGCTCATATTTTGAGAGCATAGTTATTGTTTTTTGTTGTTCTAAGAATTGGTCGCAGTAGTACTTTCCCTTGAGCGATCATGATAAAGATCGTCATCCATTCCACCCCTCCCCCTCCCCCTCCCCCTCCCCCACCAGAAAAAAGAAAAAGAAAGATATTTGTGTAGAATCTTTGTTTTTTGTTGCAAGCCAAACTATATTTCTCGAAGAACATTTAGTTTCATACTTTGTTTAGTTTCATACTTTGTTGGTTTTGAAGCCTTATACCCGCAATTGCAGGATTCTTTCAATTCCAACTGAAGAGTTGCAGTGTTGTTTTGAGACTGAGCTACCTGAACACACTAAGCAATCTCCTACTTATGCTAGGAATTTGTTAGAGTTCTGCTCATACCAAGCACTGGATTTGGTGACTCAGCGTCCAAATTATTTAAGTGATAAGGAGATTCGCCGATTGACGTATGATATGATGCTTGCTTGGGAAGATTCAGGTGTCGAGAGAGAACCCTTACAGAAAGTGAGACACCTCATTGTTGATTAGAAATCCTGGAATTTTTTCACGTTCTTCTGCAGGGTGTCATTCTACCAACATTTTTGTTTGCACCTCACTACTGGTGCTGGGTTGATGTAGTTAATTTTTTCTATGCTTGTGGCTGAAGTTCATGTGTCTTATATTATCTTAGGTGATGTAAGGCTATGTAGGAACTACCCGACCCCAATTAGGATCCCAAAACTCCTATTAACACCAAATCCTGGGGAAATCTGGAATCAGACTTGTAACAGAAGTCCAAATCTGGGCAGAACTGAGAAAACCTGTGGTTGGCTGTAGGGAGCTCTGATGGAGCTCAACTGCTGGTCGAGTGCTCCTCTTGTGGTGCTGATCAAATCCCCCAAAAGATTTTGTAACCTGATCTCAGGTTTGGGAAATTTGAGAAGAGGTTCCCAATTAAGAAACTAATTTTGATCTTCAAAACAGCAGCTATAGGGCTCCAGTGGCCACCAAGCTTGGATCAAGTGGTCCTTTCGGAGGATAGAACAAAGCCTCAATTGGTTGATCAAGATTCAGGTGTGGAAGATGTGGCCAAATCGATGGAGCTTCAAAACCTTGACAATGGCTGCACTCAATTCTGATCTCCTTGGCTGTGCTTGAACTGATCTGGAGGCTATACAACAGGTCTTGAAATAACTTTCAGGCACTCTCTCACAAAGGCTAAAACATAAAATAAGAAAGAAAACAGAGAAATTGATGGAGGGTTGAGAAGGGGGAAGAAGAAGGTTAGGTTTTGGGCATCTCAACCCTCAAGTTTAGGCATCTCATCTAGGGCCACTCGCCCAACTGCATCCCACAGAAAAAAGCATAAGCCATTTTAAAACAAATCTTCATTATCTTGTAAAATTGTTACAATGATCTCACTTATATAGACTATGCATAGCCTTACAATTTAGAAACAAACCAAACAGGAAACTAACATGAAAAAGGAAACTAACAGCTTTTGGCAACTAACTATTGACTTGTACTCTAAGCAAACATAAGTGACAATACCAGGGACATTCTAGAAGACTTGTACAACACCCAACTTGGTGTTTGACTGGTTAAACACACAAAGGACAAAAAGACAGCAATGTGACAGCTTGCAGGAGAGAAATAGAAACTTATGCTGCTGTATCTGACGGATCAATGGAGGCTTGCTGTAGGCTTCTAGAAGACCAAAATAAAGACAAAATGCTGCAATAATATGCGGTCCACTATGACAGGAATGGGCCATCATAGGACAAAATTGGAGCTGCTCGATAGGAGTAACTAGGCTGCTAGCTGGCTCGTTCGATGGGATAGAATTGGGGCAGTATTGGACCATCTTTGCAACCTCTTTTTGGTCTCTTTTTTACTTATTGAAATAAGTAGTTAGGGTTATTTTAGTCCCCTAATTTACCCCTCTTATTTGGACACACACACACACACACACACACATATTTATGGAGTAGCCTGCGATAGAACATAACTCACTATCACAGGCTGCCCACCACACATGGTTCAGTAGTCTCTCCTGTCCTTTTCTTTTTCTTCTTCTTCTTCTTCTTTCTCTCTCTTTCTCTTTGTTTTCACTTGGTTTGATTACTTATTCTGGTTTGTAACACCCCCTCTTAGAAAGAAATTGTCCTCGAATTTTGAAGAAGGTAAGGGTGATTGTAGCATGGTGCACGTCCATCTTCAATCCGTATAAAAATTCGAGTGACTACTTGAATGTACGGACATAGTCATAGAGGCAAGGGCGTCGCTCTTCGAGATACTTCAATGGGATGACAAACTCCACGTGTTCAACTTTGATGTATTCAGATGTGTCCATGGGGTCATCGTCTTCTATTTGATCTTCCTCAAGCTTGGGCTCTTCAAGTTCGTTGTCTTTGTCTTTCAAAATCCCCTCAATGGTTTCGCGAACCATTACTTCATTTTCGAACCCTTCAAATTCTTCTGCTTGGCTGTTCACAATCACGGAATCACCACAGTTATTGTAGCACCAATCTCCTCAGGATCGATCTCAGTATCCACTATAGTTACAATGTTGCTTCCGTCTTCTTCCACGTGAGCCTTGGTAATGGGAACATCAATGACCAAATCTTCCTCGACAGTATGAATTGCTGGAATTTCTTCCACACTAAACTCAACTTCAGGTTCAGGTGTTTTGATTGAAGGTGCTTCCCTGTATTGTTGCACAAGAGCGGCAATACAGTCTATCAATTCTTTATGCTCTTGTCATTTGTGGGCGGCTTTTGAAAATCTGTGGAAGGCTTCAGAGGGGACTTTGGTGGAGGGAAAAAGATTCTTTGATCTTTTGTACAGAGGTATAGGGTTGCCAACTCGTACTTCATCTCCTCCCCAGTCCTAGGCTCACATCCTTGAGTTCGAAGTTGCCTTTCATGGATTCTCCATACTTCTCAAACACGATCACTCATTCGGGAACAAACAAATCAAATTTGTTGCACCTATGTCAGGATGTAGTAGTTGTCCAAAGCATCGATCTAATCAAAGAATTTGTAGACAATTATCCCGCCACAAAAATAACCAACCTTCGGCTCCATCTTAGGTTAAGCTCTGATACCAATTGATGTAAGGCTAGGTAGGAACTACCCAACCTTAGTTAGGATCCCAAAACTCCAATTAACAACTCACTCAAACCCTAGGGAAATCTGGAATCAAACTTAGAACAAAGTCCAAATTTGAGCAGAATTGAGGAAAGCTGCAGTTGGCTGTATGGAGCTCTGATGGTGTTCAGCTTCTGATTGAGTGCTCCTCTTGTGGCGCTTATCAAAACTCCAAAGGGCTTTGTAACCTGATCTCAGGTCTGAGAGATATGAGAAGAGGTTCCCAATTAGGAAACTAATGTTGATCTTTAAAACAAAAGCTAGAGGGCTCCAATGGTCACCAAGCCTGGATCAAGTGATCCTCTTGGAGGCTAGAACAAAGAATCGAAAGGGTTGGTTGATCAGGATTCAGGTGGGGAAGATATGGCCAAATCGATGGAGCTTCAAAACCCTGACAATGGCTGCACTCGATTCTGATCTCCTTGGCTATGCTTGAACTGATATGTAGGCTGTACTTCAGGTCTTAAAATAATTTTCAGACACTCATTCGCAAAGGCTAAAACAGAAAATAAGAAAGAAGAAAAGAGTAATTGATGGAGGGCTGAGAAGGGGGAAGAAGAATGTTAGGCTTTGGGCATCTCAACCCTCAAGTTTAGGCATCTCGCCTAGGGCCTCTCACCCAACTGCATCCCACAGAAAAACAGCATAAGCCATCTTAAAAAATCTTTATTAACTTGTAAAAGTGTTAAAATGATCTCACTTATATAGACTAGGTACAACCTTTCAAGTTAGTAACAAATCAAATAGGAAACTAAGTTGGAAAAGGAAACTAAAAGTTTTTGGCAACTAACTACTGACTTGTACTCTTAATCAAACATGAAGAGACAACACTACGGACATTCTCGAAGGCTTGTACAGCAACCCAACTTGGTGTTTGACTGGTCAAACACACAGAGGACAAAAAGGCAGCAATGTGACAGCTCGCAGTAGACAGAAATAGAAACTTATGCTGCTGTAGCTGGTTGGATTGATGGAGGCTTGCTGCAGGCTTCTAGAACACCAAAATAAAGAGAAAATACTGCAATAATATGGGGTCCACTATGCTGGTTGAATGGCCTGCAGGAATGGGCCAGCATAGGACAAAATTGGGGCTACTCGATGGGAGAGACAGGGTTGCCAGCTGGCTGGTTCAATGGAGATAGAATTGGGCCCGTATTGGACCAGCTTTGCACCCTCTTTTTGATAGCTCGATCTACATCATTTTCCCTTGATGGGGCTATGTTATATTTTTCTATTTCAAGGAAGTGCACCTTGCAATAATCAGGATGTCGAGGATGAGGATGGTTGGTCATTATTTTGTTCGAATTCTGCATGCATGGCTGTTCAGGTTGGTCTTTGCCTTGTTGAATTATCTTTGTTTACTTGAAAATACAAATTCATTTTGCATTGATAATTTGATATATTAAGGTGGACAGTCATAGTGGTATGGTGTGTTCCAACTTCCAAGCCTAGAATTATATTGGATTCCCCAGTATATTTCTCTATGATGATGTGTTTCCACGGGGATATGTTTTGCGAAGCATGCAACCCCCAATATGTGAAGGAGGGGACACAGCTCAACTTAATGGATTGAGTATCTTCAGTTTACACCTTTCCAAATATCTGCTCACAGGTGAAAGAAGCCCCAACAATTGGGATTTTTGGTGCTTGGATCACAAAAGAGTACTTATGTACTTTTCTGCTTTCCAATTTTATATTACATAGGTTAGGAATGATGTCAATCTTACGTTGCTTTTGAAAATGCTAAATCACATTGTATGCTGTATACAGTGGGGGTAAAGTCATAATGGTGTTGTATGACGTATTTCATACAGAAGTGTATTTCCTCAGAATTTATTGCATTAACTCCAGTGTAAATAATGGTTCTATTGGGTTAGTGTTCAAACTGCTTGTATGTTTTCATGTTCCTTATTATTCTATCCATCAGGTAGATGACAAGGAAACTGTTGGGCCAGAGGCTTTTGCACGAATTGCTCCTGCTTGTGCTGCTGTAGCAGATATCATTACTGTCCGCAATCTTTTTGATGCACTTGCAGGCTCTTCAGGTGGCCAGCTGCATTTTCTAATCTACGATAAATACCTTAGAAGCCTTAAGAAGTATGTATCAGCTTCTTGAGATGTAGCATTTTTGCAATTGAGACTTTCTTTTTCCATTTACTTTTGCTGATTCTTGGAGAATTGGGGTAGAACTTGCTATAACTTTCCTGCTTATGTATTTCAATATTTTTGGGTATTTATTATACTAATAGACACAACACGAGCATCTATTTGTGTCGATTTTGGGCCTCATTTGGTCAGGGATGAATTCAAAATCTTTTGGTTGAAAACCTGCAATCAATCGGAATATGGTAAGATAGATTTCTCTGTTTTGATTCATGATTGGAGTAATCTCTAGTTGAATTTCTGTAGCCCCTTGCTCATCTTGAATCCTTGCTGCTGTGGCTCTTGTTCTTTTTCTGTGTTGTTTGATTTTTCTAGCATATTCTTTATGTTGCCTCTTCAAAAAGGAACAATTAAATGGTACTATTGTATGCTTCTTCAGTTGCATCATAAACTTCCTGCTGTATATGCATTCCAATTGTTATATGTTTCTTTCTGTACAGAGTCATCAAAACTGCAAAAAACGCACCTGGAATGCCTTTGGCTTCTAACCTTCAGCTTGCTGAGGGAGAGATAATCTTAGATGTGGATGGCACTACTCAACCAGTTATGCAACACATTGGGACTTCAGCATGGCCTGGTGAGGCATCTTTTGTCCATTTCTATTTCTCTCTCTCTCTCTCTCTCTTTTTTTTTCTGTTTCCTTATGATTCCTCTAGCCAAACTGTTTTCCTCTACGTGATCAGGCTTGAGTTAGATCATTTTCTGCAACTTTGTAACTCTTAGTCTGATGAGAGATTGATGCATTAAAGCTGTTGGCCTCACTTCTAACTAGCAAGGTTTTAAATCTCAGTTTCAGCCATATGAAACCGAGATATACCAGGTTTCGACCACATGGTATTTATATGGGCCAAACTCGAAAACAGAGGTTCGAGGCCCAGAAAATGGTTTTTTTACCTGAATTTTTTGTGCTGCCTATTTTTAGCATTTTACACATTTCGTGAGTTAGTTTCACGAAAAACCACCCAAATTGGTACTTGTGATTTGGACCCCAGTTTGCTAGTGTACGCTGAATGCTGTTGTACTTTAGACATATTTATAAACATTAAACACTAAGTCTACATATAATTTAGCTATTGCAAATGTATATATGCAATTAAAACAATCAAGATATACATTATGTTAAAAAAAATACAAACATACAACACTACTTCTACTTTTCCTTTTTTGTCTTTGATCGGTTCCATGTAGCCGACCCCATTAAGTTGGATAAGGCTGAGTTATTGTTCTTGTTGTTGGTGGTGGTGGTGGATAGTACAGACATGATTTGGTTTGATTCGATCTATTTGGATGCTCAAGTTGTCTTGTTTTAACCCAACCATAGTAAAATATTGGATTTGGCCGGAGACATATTTATGGGCTTCATTGTGTTTCCTGCATTCTGAAAAATCTGCCAATGCAATGTGAATTTGGTTAATGCCTGAGTTAATTACATTGGCATGATGCTGTTTTACTATGGAGTAACACCATTTTTTCAATTTGGATGAGTTCTTAATTTTGGTTGGATAACTTGCTTTTGGCAGGTCGCTTGACACTGACCAATTATGCTTTATACTTCGAGTCATTGGGAGTTGGTTTATATGACAAAGCTGTCAGATATGATCTGGCAACAGACTTGAAGCAGGTTTTAAAGCCCGAATTGACTGGCCCACTGGGTGCCCGTCTCTTTGATAAGGCCCTGATGTACAATTCAACATCTGTGTAAGTTTCTATGAACACAATTATTGAGGAAATATCTGAGTTATAGACTTTGAGATCCACCCTCTCTAACTTATGCCAATTTACAGAACAGAGCCTATATTTTTTGAGTTCCCTGAATTCAAAGGCAACTCACGCCGGGACTACTGTTTAGAAATTAGTCTTGAGATTCTGCATGCTCACAAGTTTATCAGGAGATACAATCTCAAAGATACACAGCAGGCCGAAGCACTTGCAAAGTCCATTCTAGGCATCTTCCGGTACCGTGCCTTAAGAGATGCTTTCCAGATCTTTCCATCTCTTTACAAGACTTTACTTGCTTATAACTTAGCTGAAAAGCTTCCTGGGGGAGATAAGATATTGGAAATTCTATCAGGTCAATTGGAGCAATTCAATGCTAGGATGCTGCAAAATGATGCCATCAGAATATCATTAAATGATGTCAAGGGGAAGTCTCCATCATCCCCAGCATCACTATTTGCACTTGTGAGACTTGCGTTGTTACCAAAAGGGGCATATTCTGATGGAGATTCAGCATTCCTGGTACGAGATGTGACTGCTGGAGAGATCAATCCTTTAGAATTGGCTGTGAAGAAATTGAAACATGACACAGGGAGAGCTGAGGCAGCACAAGCGTCTGTGGATCAAGTGAAAGTGGAAGGGATTGATAGAAATATAGCTGTGATGAAGGTAAATGGTGATAGCTCTACTACGTCCTACCCAGTTGATTTAGATTTGTGTTGTTCACCAAAACTAATTTTCAGTAGGAATTGGCTAAAGCTTATGAGAATTTGAAAATTTAATTGCATTTTTTGAGGGTTGAAATATTTTGACAACAATCATTATCTAAATTACGAGAAATATACATTTTCCATGATATTACAGGAAATATAAGCATTCCATGAAATTACTAGAAATATAAGTTCTATCATCCATGGTATTTACCGAAGGGAGAATTGGATGACATCATGACAGTATGTCCTTCAGTAAGTTCTAGCCTCCTACAATCAAGTTTATCAAGGTAATAAGGTGACCAAGGCGAAGGAGGATGGTAAAAATCAAGATGAAACCAACAAGGCAATGCCTAGGCGTCAGTCCAGGCTGAGCCGCCTTGATAACTATGCCTACAATCCATCCAAGAATTTTTCTTCGCTTTTATTTGTTGATGAAAAGAATTTATGCATGCAAGAGTTTGACAATTGTTTGGAAAGCAATCTTTCACCATATTTTTTTCAAAGATTCAATGGATCTTTCATTGGGTGAATTTGATGCGTTCTTATCGCTATGGATTCCTTGAACACTAAAACCTCCTCAGCTTACAGGCAAGAATTTACATCTCGACATAATGTTGGAAAATTCCTATATTTTCCATGAGTCAAGATCATCATCTTGTTTGGCTGCCTCTCAGATCAGCCATAGCTTCAGAGTATGCTAATTGAACCATCCTTAAGTGATTGACAGTGTGAAGTATAGCTATGATTGGATGGTTTGCATCATCCAATTGGTGTAACCTTATGTCAGTTCGTTACATAGTTATAGATCATGTTGTCTAAAGTGGCACTTAGCATTAGATTTAATTGGTAGATTGTCATTAGCATACATATACGGTTTTATAAATGGCATAAGATACTGACCAGGGCTGGATTCTCTTTGGTAACATAGATATGAGGACCTTTTTTTTTTAAATCGTTAATCTTTGTTTTATGGCAAGGCATGTTATAATTATAAAGCATGGATTCTGGATTTTTCTTCATTTCAAAAGGTGATATTTCATTCTCCCTGTTCCCATTTGATGGTAGGAGTTACTTTTCCCACTGGTTGAATCGGTTAAGCTGCTCCAATATTTGGCCTCTTGGGATGACCCTTTTAAATCAACAGTGTTTCTGATGCTGATATGTTACACATTTGTCAGGTACGAGTATATATCTTTTTGGGAGGCTGGTAGTCATTTTTCACTGGAAAATCCATGTCTAGTGTTTCTTGCAGAAAATTTGAATGTAAATTCATTTATCATCATAATTGGATTGTTATGCTTTGATGTTTATGTGAAAGCATCAATTTGTTCCATCTGAAGTACTCGCGTCCTATGTAAGGAAGGAGTATCCATATTTTATTCTACTGCATCATATGCTAACTTAAATTCATATATTCAATCTTCTACCAAAAAAAAAATTCAAATATTCGATCTTTAATTTCTACCCAGTTGCCCTGTTTTAGTATTTATTGATGTGAGTCGTGACCATACTCGGCTCTCTAGGGCAGAAGACAAGACTACTGCTCATTTTTTTAAAATCTTCGTCCATTCTCCAACAAATTGATAATTTAACTTCCAGTCATTAAGTAAAAGTATTTCTGTTCTATTTTTTTATGATCTTAGTCCTGCTTGATTGCTTTCTCCTAGTCTTTTATCTGAGCTTCGTGGTTCAAAGTGTTGGTGCCTTTTATAGCATCAATGAATTGGGAATTGGGATGTATATTTTTTGCATTGTTTTTCTGCAGAATAATGGGTGAAAAAGTAAAATAGAATTTACTGGGAGAAAGTTACAAATATTTCTTTCACACTATTAAGAAGATCATAAGCTACCTTCCTATAGGAAAAGGAAAGAATGAACAAGAGGAAAACAAGAAATGCAAACCGATGGTATATTATTTGAGTATGATGAGTTATTACTTTGCATCCTATCCTGCTTTTGCCTCTCATTTGGTTTCCTTAGGGTTGGGGAGTTGGGGATGAAGAGTGTTTACCTTTTAGGTAGTTCCCCTTGTCATGATTTAACATTATCACCTATGAATTTTTTTTATTGGTTTTATATTTTATTGAATTTTATTTTCTTTTTTTGCTTTCTCTGGATCTTTTTGGGCCATATTCATATGAACAGAAAACAATGCAATTGATAAGATTGCTATGCCAATCAATTTCTTTCTAATATGTAAGAGCACATAAGTCAGAATCTTTAAGGGTGGATCACGATCAACCCCTCTTTTTTCTACATTTACTAGCACATATTGTAGATTGTCATTATTGTCTATGAGCCATCCTCATGATTATCGCCTCCCTATTCGCATATGATTGGATTCATACGACTTACATGAGGTGTTATTAAACATCCAGCAGGGAGAAAAAAATTGAGTCATTTTTAACTGTCGTATAGGGGTTGGTTCAAGTATGTCTTGCCTTGCACTTCTGTATTCCTGGCAGCATTCATGCTCTGGCAGAAGCATCAGAACAAAGGAAAGCCATTGGAAGCTGTCACAGTAACACCTCCCCCGAGTCAGAATGCAGTTGAACAACTGCTGACGTTACAGGAAGCCATTTCTCAGGTTGAAGCACTAGTTCAAGCTGGAAACATCACTCTTCTGAAGCTAAGGGCGATCTTATTTTCTGCTCTTCCTCAGGTTTGCATTTCAACTAGTTTATGTTCCTTTAAATGAAAAACTGGAATAAACAGAGAGCTCATGCTCACATACCAACTTCACGCACTCATTCTGTTCCTCTTTGAGAGATTGTTCCCTATGTGCAAAAGTAGCCACTCTCTCTACATTTGCCCTGTTTTTTTCTGAAAGACATTTCTGGATGGAGATTTTCGGTGGACATCACCAAACAGATCTTCTAGGCCAATGTTGGGGTTATTGACAGATCAAGGTATCTGGCCAACATATTTCCTATACATGACATATGACAATATGGTTAGAGAGTAAGAATAAAATCTTGTCAGGTGGTGTAATTTCAGTAAATTTGCATGGTGTATGGCATGGGAAAGTATATGATCTTTGGCCATTGTGTGAGGGTGCACCTGTCCTATGAGCATTGCTTGGATTTGATATGCTTTAGGATAAAGTTTGCGTCAATGCTTGGTTACTGGTACAAGTGTGGTAATGACAGCTTGATTGGGATGGTTTGTGTCATAGATAAGACAAACTTTAAGTATGTTATGGGTGGAGTATTAGGGCTCCTGGACGTTAAACGGTCACTAAAATAGCACCACTGGTACAAGCATGTTAGTGACCGACCTCATTAAGTTGGGATAAAGGCTTTGTTGTGGTTGTTGTGGTTGTTGTTGTTGTTGGTACAAGCATGTTCGTGTGGCATGGTTTGGGGGAGTATGGCTTTGTGCTGGACCTTAGTGACCTGGAAATCCTTGTAATTGGACAAGCATCTTTGCCAGGATACATTTAAGGGGCCAGTAGATCTGATGGGTTATCCCGTTGAAAGATCCCCACATGCTTGGTGGGTGTCTCGTGACTTGTGGGCTGCTTGGGCAAGGCTCAACACATTAGACAGCTCCTGAAAAGTCTCGTCTCCCACTGGTGTATTGTGAAGGCATAGTTTGGTAGATCCTAAGATTGCTCAGACGGTCTGAGGCTTGTCTTACCCAATCATTGGCTACTAGGATGCCGCACAATGATGAGCTTTAAAATGAGGATGGCCATGACACGGTCTTTCGAAAAGTTTGGAAACGTTATATCTTGTCCTAATAAATTTGGAATAGTGTTGGAGGCCACAACAGAAATTAACTAGAAAAGAAAAAATCAGCTTGAACAGAAAATGTAATGTCATTTCTTTATCCTATAAAAATAAAACCCAAGATAGGACTCTAAATCCTAGACTCTGGGTACACTTCCTTGTTTTGACTTAGTACTTTGAACTGGGCCCTTAAAATCCTAATGCTGACATCATAGTTGACCAGAGTTAACTAAATATCTTACACTAACCCATTGGTTTGTAATTAAAGACCCTTACAATATTCACCCATTTAATGATAATAGTAAAAGTAAAATAAAAAATGTCCCAACATCTATAATTTCAGGCATAGAAGCATGCTTCCTCCTTTTTCTGCTGGATAAGACTTCCATTGTGCAGTAGTTATCTCATCCATTTTGACGTGGAATTTAGAGGTATCATTATTCTGAAGAGATTAGGAAGAAGAGGGGGCTGTCAAGAGACCAACAGTCGATACTCGATAGTTCTCAGCAGTCCCCCATCGTGTTCTGTTTATAATAATCAAATACAAAGCAGATTTCCTCCTTATCAAATTAATCACAAACAAACTACAACTGAAGACTAACAAACTAAACAATCCAGGAAACTAATAAACTAAACCAATTATAACTAATCATCTAACCTGACTTACCAGAACCTATCCATGATAGAGGGAAAACTCCCCTATCGTGGTACATGAAATTGTACCCACACGGTACACATAATGTGACATATTAACAAAGTTGGCATTTTTCTCAGTTACGCATGTATTTTAATTCCAAAGCTTGACCATAGGGATAAGCTTCACAAAGTGGTGGGGCCTTTCTGTAAACTACATGACTGGGATCCAGTAGACTTGTCTATTGCTCTGTTTGGTAATTATAGTTATAGTTCCATTTTGTATTTGAGTTCTGATAATTTTCCTAAAAGGGTATTCATTTTTTTGTTTGTATATTTGAAGTTTGATAGTATAGTATTCAAGGATTTCTTCTGTGTTTTGCGCTTATGAATGTCTTGTTTTATCTTTGTTCCAGACCACAGACAAGGTTGTCATTCTGTTGATTATCATGGCAGCAGTGTTTGCTTTTGTGCCTCTGCAGTACCTTATGATATTGATCTTCCTTGAGGCATATACAAGTGAGATGCCAATGAGAAAAGATAGCAGTGAACGGATGTCAAGGCGGGCTAGAGAATGGTGGCTTCGGATACCAGCAGCTCCTGCCCTAATAGTCAAGGTTAAAGACAAAAAGAAGAGGAATTGATCAGTTCTTCTCGACTCTGACAAATATTCATCTGTGCATGGTCAATCACATTTTGTCTTCTGCTTGACAACCTGTTGGTATTGCTTTTTGTATCTATTAATTGGGGTTTGGGTTCTGCTGACTGTTTTAGTTTTTTCCTTTACAGGCTAGCTAAACATGTTATACTTGTTACCGTAGCCAGGAAAAACATGATTAGCCGGACCAGTAAATGAGGGAGCATTGAAAGAATTATTACTGCTTTCTTTATATATGATCTTGCCTCATTTGATCTGAGATTCTATTTTCATTAAACTAGATTGTTAGATCCTTACATAGCATTTAATTATTCCAGGACCTGATTTGAAGTCGACCATCGTGGGGTAAGTTTCTGATGTGAGTTTTGGGCCTCACAATTTACTGTTTGGTCTCATTTGGGTGGCTATCCAGCCTTTGTGGATACAATTTTTTCAGAACGGTTCTGTTGGTTTTCTGATATCTTTCTGAACTTACGTGCCGAATTTGTTATTGCTCATTTGCATGCAACAAAATAGTTCAATTATGTTCTGCTAGATCTCAAGGCTTTGCTTATACATTTGCCCCTCCCGGACCGTGTAGTAGCCGGAGCCTCGTGGACTTGGTTGCACTCGTTCTAAAAGGGCATCCTGTCATTTTGTGGTTAAAACATAGGAAACAAAAGGAAGAGTAGGGGGGGGGGGGGGAAGGCTTTTGTGATAAGAAAAAAAAAAGCAGAAGAAGCAAATATTGCATTCAAACGCAATTCTTCATAATTGAATTAATAATAAGAATTGGATCCAAAGGAGCATGTTGACCTTGAAGCACCGCATATAGAGAATCTTGATCACTGATTGGACATAAAAGCATTTTCGAAATCCTTCTAAAATATAATTATTAATAACCAATATTTTAAATTCTGTTAGATACTAATTACAAAACATGTCATTGAGCGTGGAATTTTTATCCAATCACAATCAGATTTTTCTTTCCACATATTCATGCTGTACAGAAAGTGGATTACATATTGAGTTTCTCTTTTGCTTATAGACAAACATCATGAATCTAATGCATTAATATATAGTTAATGCCTCATTAACTGTTAATAGTTCATCAAAAACCCATAATATTCTTTTGCAATGATAAAAACCTCTAATGTTTGAGATCAATCAAGAAATATCAAGAATCTTGTTCTTACACAATCGATAGTAATACATACACACTCTCAAGTGATCCAGTCTCATATCTATGAATGTGTACTTTTTTTTTTTTTAAATATGGGTACTCACGCTTGTCGCTAGATTAGAAAACTGTAAATTAAACATCATTTAAATTAATTAAATTAGGTTTGATGGAAGCACAAATCGTCTTCCAAAGAGAGGGAACTTCCTTTTATAGATGGCGGACACCAAAGATTTCTTCAAATTGATTGAGAGATGCTGATGAGCCTTGATGGAATTGGCATCGAGTAGGCATCAAACCAACCAGATGTGACTTATGAACAGTAAAAGATAAGGTGTTCTAATCACAAATTAGGGGCTTCACTATGTTCATTCTTTTCCTACTTAACCATCAACATTAGAGAGTCCCCCTCACTCTACGACCACCAGACATAGTCAACAACTAGAGCTTTCAAGTACTTCAACACATTTGTCGCTCCACCATTCGAGAGTTCCTTTAGTATTCTTTCACTTTCACTAGAGATGAGGGATTCTGCAAAAGAATATTGAACTTCAACCTACCTGCAATCTTGCTGTTGGTCACCTTCCAATGCTTCTTCCAGCACTCGAGCCCCTTCCAGTTTCACACTCCCAAGACTCAGTGCAGGGAGAACCTAGTACCACTGTTCATCAGCCTCTTGTCTATTAATTTATCAATTGTGCACTATTTAATGCCCCATGAGTATGTGTATAATGAAAAACATAGCAAGCCATGGACAAAACCCAAATGTCTAATGACTAAATTACTCAAATTGTATTTTAATTTCAATCTATTTTTACAGTTGCCAGCTGAAACTAAAGAACCAAGATTAAGAATTGCATACCTTTGCCTCTTCACCATTTCAATATGTACACACTTTTCTTACAATGAAAAAAAAAAAAAGATGGAATGATTATAAAAGAATAAGAAAGGAAGAATTAACTGAAACTGAAACTACCTTTTAAATTGGACTTGGCTGAGATTCAAGTTGATTCTTCATGAAAAAGAAACATGTCACCAACATCCATTCTTGCATACTATCCAAATATCAAGTACATGACTTCGATATACAGAGAAGAAATAAACTACTCGCGTAAACCCTGAGATAACTGGCCTTCATTCGATCTCTATCTGTTGTGGGGCTTCTTCTTCCTCTTCTTCTTCTAGTTTAGATCCTTTCACATAAATTTCTTCTTCTGTAATCCCAGAGGCTTCAACTGTTCTTGTAATCCATTCCTTAAGTGGATCTTCATTCAAATCAATTCTTAGAAGACCCGCAAGCATCCCACCCATGAAGGCAGCAGGCTCCTAAAGCAATTAAAAGGTGGCTTGGTTAATTTCAAATGACATGTTAAAAAGAAGGCATTCATGGATGCCTTCATATCCTCCACAAGGAAAGTTTGATGAGGCTTTGACTTTGTGGGCAAGTAGGCCCAAGGTCTCCTCCTCGCACAAACAAATTTCAACCAAAACAGAGATTGTCACATGGAAAAACGAAGCTTTGTAAATCCACCAAGAAGATGAAATTTTTTGAAAAGAAGTTGAAAGCAAATGAACAGTCGAATAAACAGAAGAAGTTGTCGGTACACAAGGGGCAACATGACTGAATTTGACTTGCAGTTTGACACAAGGCTAATCCAGACCATGCCCTATCTATCAAATTGCCATAACGCCACATCAAATCTTCCATATGACGCAGGCCAGTGCAAAAGAACCATTTCCTAAAAACTAAGCAAAAAAGTTAGAAACCACTGCTATAAAAACAATGAGTTTTGGCTTTCACTTTATCATATCTGTATAATAGATTGATTCACTTTATCATGTCTGTAGACCAAGGGCTCTGAAAGATGCTTTACAAAGACCAAGGGCTCTGATGATTAAACAGATTGATCTGAGTGGTTTTAAAGTAATTTAATAACAAAGGAGTTGGTTTCTACAATGTTACACTAGGAAAACAAAACATAAGATCTCATAGCATAATCATTAACATGATGATGACGATGATCAAATTATTAACTCTTGGATAGAAACTGGAACATTTGACCGAGTATAATGAATATGCAGGTGAAAGTGTAATGAATATGAAAAACAGAAGAAACCCAGATACTTACATTTAGCATTAATAACTAAAACAAAGCAAAAACTGAGGGGAAAAAAATCCTAAGATTATATATCATACTCAGATGAAATTTTAAAAGGAAAGCAGCCATATTTACTCTTCGTCAAACATTTGGAACACAAGCAATGAGTTCAAAACTAAGCCTGATCAATCCACAAACCAAACTTTATTACAAAATACTCCACAAGTGTACCAATCGATCGAAATTATTAGAAGTTTTTCATTATTGTTAAGAAAAAAAAACGAAAATTAAGAAAGAAAGAAAAAGAAAAAAGAAAAGAAAAAGAGGGAGATTAGCAGAGAATAATAAAGAACAACGACTTACCTTCAGAGCTTTCTCAAGAATGGGCTCTTCGATAGGATTGAAGAATGCTTTAACCCGGAAACCTCCGAAGCGCGCCCGTTTCGGCGAAGGCGAGGCGTTGGCGGGATTCGATTTCCTCTAATAAAGAAAATTAATCGGAAATGGGGATAAGCAGCAGAATCACGACAAAATAACCAAAAAAACGGATTCATGTCAGAAATAAGGGGAAGCCGAAAGGAAAACAAATAAGGATGGATGAGAAAAGGAATTCTTCGTCTTCGAAAGAAAAGGGAAAATATAGGGAAGCTCACTATTGCTGCCATTGACGACGAACTCACAAGGAAGAGAGCCATCATCATCCACGTCTACGGGACCCTTCTCTTCTCCTACCTACTACGCACTTGGGCGCTTGCGAGAGCGACACTCCCCCGTCCGCTATGCTTCTTTGGATGAATGAAGGCACGAGCTACGAAGCCTTCCTTCCCCTTACTACTATTTCGGAAAACTACTTGATTACCCATATGTGGGTTTCTCATTACCAAACTACCCAATTACTGTTTGAGTTTATAAAACTATCCAAAACAGTAACTCCACTCAACTAATAATTCATTTTACCATTTTTACCCCCAACTTCCCTCTACTTCTCCTTTCTCTGATAACCCTTCACTGCAAATCCCCAGCCCAACCCTCCGACAGCCCCTCATCCATCACCTAGGTGAGAGAGATCATCGAAGGGATCCACGGCCGCACCATTACTCTGGTAATTTTTGCATCGATTTTTGACACTATGAGTGTAGCCGTGGAGATGCTTCTGAGTTTGTTCAAGGGGTTTTGAGCGTTGGCTTCACTGACGACCTTCTTGGGAGAGGGTTCTGCAAGATTTAATGAAATATGAAATTAGAAATGAAGGG